>NC_086451.1:487656801-487764664 GCF_028390025.1 Pseudophryne corroboree
ATAGTGATGTATATAGCCTAGGTAGTGTGAGCCAGGGTCACTGAGTGTATAGAGAGATATCACCAGGTGAGAGTGACTGCTGTACAGGACTCTTATAGAGACACAATAGGCGGCTGTATTATAGTAATTACCTGATAGTGATGTATATAGCCTAGGTAGTGTGAGCCAGGATCACTGAGTGTATAGAGATATCACCAGGTGAGAGTGACTGCTGTACAGGACTCTTATAGAGACACAATAGGTGGCTGTATTATAGTAATTACCTGATAGTGATGTATATAGTCTAGGTAGTGTGAGCCAGGATCACTGAGTGTATAGAGAGATATCACCAGGTGAGAGTGACTGCTGTACAGGGCTCTTATAGAGACACAATAGGTGGCTGTATTATAGTAATTACCTGATAGTGATGTATATAGCCTAGGTAGTGTGAGCCAGGGTCACTGAGTGTATAGAGAGATATCACCAGGTGAGAGTGACTGCTGTACAGGACTCTTATAGAGACACAATAGGTGGCTGTATTATAGTAATTACCTGATAGTGATGTATATAGCCTAGGTAGTGTGAGCCAGGATCACTGAGTATATAGAGATATCACCAGGTGAGAGTGACTGCTGTACAGGACTCTTATAGAGACACAATAGGCGGCTGTATTATAGTAATTACCTGATAGTGATGTATATAGCCTAGGTAGTGTGAGCCAGGATCACTGAGTGTATAGAGATATCACCAGGTGAGAGTGACTGCTGTACAGGACTCTTATAGAGACACAATAGATGGCTGTATTATAGTAATTACCTGATAGTGATGTATATAGTCTAGGTAGTGTGAGCCAGGGTCACTGAGTGTATAGAGAGATATCACCAGGTGAGAGTGACTGCTGTACAGGACTCTTATAGAGACACAATAGGTGGCTGTATTATAGTAATTACCTGATAGTGATGTATATAGCCTAGGTAGTGTGAGCCAGGGTCACTGAGTGTATAGAGGAGAGATATCACCAGGTGAGAGTGACTGCTGTACAGGGCTCTTATAGAGACACAATAGGCGGCTGTATTATAGTAATTACCTGATAGTGATGTATATAGCCTAGGTAGTGTGAGCCAGGATCACTGAGTGTATAGAGATATCACCAGGTGAGAGTGACTGCTGTACAGGACTCTTATAGAGACACAATAGGTGGCTGTATTATAGTAATTACCTGATAGTGATGTATATAGCCTAGGTAGTGTGAGCCAGGATCACTGAGTGTATAGAGAGATATCACCAGGTGAGAGTGACTGCTGTACAGGACTCTTATAAAGACACAATAGGTGGCTGTATTATAGTAATGACCTGATAGTGATGTATATAGCCTAGGTAGTGTGAGCCAGGATCACTGAGTGTATAGAGATATCACCAGGTGAGAGTGACTGCTGTACAGGACTCTTATAGAGACACAATAGGCGGCTGTATTATAGTAATTACCTGATAGTGATGTATATAGCCTAGGTAGCCAGGATCACTGAGTGTATAGAGAGATATCACCAGGTGAGAGTGACTGCTGTACAGGACTCTTATAGAGACACAATAGGTGGCTGTATTATAGTAATTACCTGATAGTGATGTATATAGCCTAGGTAGTGTGAGCCAGGATCACTGAGTGTATAGAGAGATATCACCAGGTGAGAGTGACTGCTGTACAGGACTCTTATAGAGACACAATAGGTGGCTGTATTATAGTAATTACCTGATAGTGATGTATATAGCCTAGGTAGTGTGAGCCAGGATCACTGAGTGTATAGAGATATATCACCAGGTGAGAGTGACTGCTGTACAGGACTCTTATAGAGACACAATAGGCGGCTGTATTATAGTAATTACCTGATAGTGATGTATATAGCCTAGGTAGCCAGGATCACTGAGTGTATAGAGAGATATCACCAGGTGAGAGTGACTGCTGTACAGGACTCTTATAGAGACACAATAGGTGGCTGTATTATAGTAATTACCTGATAGTGATGTATATAGCCTAGGTAGTGTGAGCCAGGATCACTGAGTGTATAGAGATATATCACCAGGTGAGAGTGACTGCTGTACAGGGCTCTTATAGAGACACAATAGGTGGCTGTATTATAGTAACTACCTGATAGTGATGTATATAGCCTAGGTAGCCAGGATCACTGAGTATATCGAGGAGAGATATCACCAGGTGAGAGTGACTGCTGTACAGGACTCTTATAGAGACACAATAGGTGGCTGTATTATAGTAATTACCTGATAGTGATGTATATAGTCTAGGTAGTGTGAGCCAGGGTCACTGAGTGTATAGAGAGATATCACCAGGTGAGAGTGACTGCTGTACAGGACTCTTATAGAGACACAATAGGCGGCTGTATTATAGTAATTACCTGATAGTGATGTATATAGTCTAGGTAGTGTGAGCCAGGGTCACTGAGTGTATAGAGATATTACCAGGTGAGTGTGACTGATGTACAGGACTCTTATAGAGACACAATAGGTGGCTGTATTATAGTAATTACCTGATAGTGATGTATATAGTCTAGGTAGTGTGAGCCAGGATCACTGAGTATATAGAGGAGAGATATCACCAGGTGAGAGTGACTACTGTACAGGGCTCTTATAGAGACACAATAGGTGGCTGTATTATAGTAATTACCTGATAGTGATGTATATAGCCTAGGTAGTGTGAGCCAGGATAACTGAGTGTATAGAGAGATATCACCAGGTGAGAGTGACTGCTGTACAGGACTCTTATAGAGACACAATAGGTGGCTGTATTATAGTAATTACCTGATAGTGATGTATATAGCCTAGGTAGTGTGAGCCAGGATCACTGAGTGTATAGAGATATCATGAGGTGAGAGTGACTGCTGTACAGGACTCTTATAGAGACACAATAGGTGGCTGTATTATAGTAATTACCTGATAGTGATGTATATAGTCTAGGTAGTGTGAGCCAGGATCACTGAGTGTATAGAGATATCACCAGGTGAGAGTGACTGCTGTACAGGACTCTTATAGAGACACAATAGGTGGCTGTATTATAGTAATTACCTGATAGTGATGTATATAGTCTAGGTAGTGTGAGCCAGGATCACTGAGTGTATAGAGATATCACCAGGTGAGAGTGACTGCTGTACAGGACTCTTATAGAGACACAATAGGTGGCTGTATTATAGTAATTACCTGATAGTGATGTATATAGTCTAGGTAGTGTGAGCCAGGATCACTGAGTGTATAGAGGAGAGATATCACCAGGTGAGAGTGACTGCTGTACAGGACTCTTATAGAGACACAATAGGTGGCTGTATTATAGTAATTACCTGATAGTGATGTATATAGTCTAGGTAGTGTGAGCCAGGGTCACTGAGTGTATAGAGAGATATCACCTGGTGAGAGTGACTGCTGTACAGGGCTATTATAGAGACACAATAGGTGGCTGTATTATAGTAATTACCTGATAGTGATGTATATAGCCTAGGTAGTGTGAGCCAGGATCACTGAGTGTATAGAGATATCACCAGGTGAGAGTGACTACTGTACAGGACTCTTATAGAGACACAATAGGTGGCTGTATTATAGTAATTACCTGATAGTGATGTATATATAGTCTAGGTAGTATGAGCCAGGATCACTGAGTGTATAGAGATATTACCAGGTGAGTGTGACTGATGTACAGGACTCTTATAGAGACACAATAGGTGGCTGTATTATAGTAATTACCTGATAGTGATGTATATAGCCTAGGTAGTGTGAGCCAGGATCACTGAGTGTATAGAGATATCACCAGGTGAGAGTGACTGCTGTACAGGACTCTTATAGAGACACAATAGGTGGCTGTATTATAGTAATTACCTGATAGTGATGTATATAGCCTAGGTAGTGTGAGCCAGGGTCACTGAGTGTATAGAGAGATATCACCAGGTGAGAGTGACTGCTGTACAGGACTCTTATAGAGACACAATAGGTGGCTGTATTATAGTAATTACCTGATAGTGATGTATATAGCCTAGGTAGTGTGAGCCAGGATCACTGAGTATATAGAGATATCACCAGGTGAGAGTGACTGCTGTACAGGGCTCTTATAGAGACACAATAGGTGGCTGTATTATAGTAATTACCTGATAGTGATGTATATAGCCTAGGTAGTGTGAGCCAGGATCACTGAGTGTATAGAGATATCACCAGGTGAGAGTGAATGCTGTACAGGACTCTTATAGAGACACAATAGGTGGCTGTATTATAGTAATTACCTGATAGTGATGTATATATAGTCTAGGTAGTATGAGCCAGGATCACTGAGTGTATAGAGATATTACCAGGTGAGTGTGACTGATGTACAGGACTCTTATAGAGACACAATAGGTGGCTGTATTATAGTAATTACCTGATAGTGATGTATATAGCCTAGGTAGTGTGAGCCAGGATCACTGAGTGTATAGAGATATCACCAGGTGAGAGTGAATGCTGTACAGGACTCTTACAGAGACACAATAGGTGGCTGTATTATAGTAATTACCTGATAGTGATGTATATAGCCTAGGTAGTGTGAGCCAGGATCACTGAGTGTATAGAGATATCACCAGGTGAGAGTGAATGCTGTACAGGACTCTTACAGAGACACAATAGGTGGCTGTATTATAGTAATTACCTGATAGTGATGTATATAGCCTAGGTAGTGTGAGCCAGGATCACTGAGTGTATAGAGATATCACCAGGGGAGAGTGACTGCTTTACAGGACTCTTATAGAGACACAATAGATGGCTGTATTATAGTAATTACCTGATAGTGATGTATATAGTCTAGGTAGTGTGAGCCAGGATCACTGAGTGTATAGAGATATCACCAGGTGAGAGTGACTGCTGTACAGGACTCTTATAGAGACACAATAGGTGGCTGTATTATAGTAATTACCTGATAGTGATGTATATAGCCTAGGTAGTGTGAGCCAGGATCACTGAGTATATAGAGATATCACCAGGTGAGAGTGACTGCTGTACAGGGCTCTTATAGAGACACAATAGGTGGCTGTATTATAGTAATTACCTGATAGTGATGTATATAGCCTAGGTAGTGTGAGCCAGGATCACTGAGTGTATAGAGATATCACCAGGTGAGAGTGAATGCTGTACAGGACTCTTACAGAGACACAATAGGTGGCTGTATTATAGTAATTACCTGATAGTGATGTATATAGCCTAGGTAGTGTGAGCCAGGATCACTGAGTGTATAGAGATATCACCAGGGGAGAGTGACTGCTTTACAGGACTCTTATAGAGACACAATAGGTGGCTGTATTATAGTAATTACCTGATAGTGATGTATATAGTCTAGGTAGTGTGAGCCAGGATCACTGAGTGTATAGAGATATCACCAGGTGAGAGTGACTGCTGTACAGGACTCTTATAGAGACACAATAGGTGGCTGTATTATAGTAATTACCTGATAGTGATGTATATAGTCTAGGTAGTGTGAGCCAGGATCACTGAGTGTATAGAGGAGAGATATCACCAGGTGAGAGTGACTGCTGTACAGGACTCTTATAGAGACACAATAGGTGGCTGTATTATAGTAATTACCTGATAGTGATGTATATAGCCTAGGTAGTGTGAGCCAGGATCACTGAGTATATAGAGATATCACCAGGTGAGAGTGACTGCTGTACAGGGCTCTTATAGAGACACAATAGGTGGCTGTATTATAGTAATTACCTGATAGTGATGTATATAGCCTAGGTAGTGTGAGCCAGGATCACTGAGTGTATAGAGATATCACCAGGTGAGAGTGACTGCTGTACTGGGCTCTTATAGAGACACAATAGGTGGCTGTATTATAGTAATTACCTGATAGTGATGTATATAGCCTAGGTAGTGTGAGCCAGGATCACTGAGTGTATAGAGATATCACCAGGTGAGAGTGACTGCTGTACAGGACTCTTATAGAGACACAATAGGTGGCTGTATTATAGTAATTACCTGATAGTGATGTATATAGCCTAGGTAGTGTGAGCCAGGATCACTGAGTGTATAGAGAGATATCACCAGGTGAGAGTGACTGCTGTACAGGACTCTTATAGAGACACAATAGGCGGCTGTATTATAGTAATTACCTGATAGTGATGTATATAGCCTAGGTAGCCAGGATCACTGAGTGTATAGAGAGAGATCACCAGGTGAGAGTGACTGCTGTACAGGACTCTTATAGAGACACAATAGGTGGCTGTATTATAATAATTACCTGATAGTGATGTATATAGTCTAGGTAGTGTGAGCCAGGATCACTGAGTGTATAGAGATATCACCAGGGGAGAGTGACTGCTTTACAGGACTCTTATAGAGACACAATAGGTGGCTGTATTATAGTAATTACCTGATAGTGATGTATATAGTCTAGGTAGTGTGAGCCAGGATCACTGAGTGTATAGAGATATCACCAGGGGAGAGTGACTGCTTTACAGGACTCTTATAGAGACACAATAGGTGGCTGTATTATAGTAATTACCTGATAGTGATGTATATAGTCTAGGTAGTGTGAGCCAGGATCACTGAGTGTATAGAGAGATATCACCAGGTGAGAGTGACTGCTGTACAGGACTCTTATAGAGACACAATAGGTGGCTGTATTATAGTAATTACCTGATAGTGATGTATATAGCCTAGGTAGTGTGAGCCAGGATCACTGAGTGTATAGAGATATATCACCAGGTGAGAGTGACTGCTGTACAGGACTCTTATAGAGACACAATAGGCGGCTGTATTATAGTAATTACCTGATAGTGATGTATATAGCCTAGGTAGCCAGGATCACTGAGTATATCGAGGAGAGATATCACCAGGTGAGAGTGACTGCTGTACAGGACTCTTATAGAGACACAATAGGTGGCTGTATTATAGTAATTACCTGATAGTGATGTATATAGTCTAGGTAGTGTGAGCCAGGATCACTGAGTGTATAGAGAGATATCACCAGGTGAGAGTGACTGCTGTACAGGACTCTTATAGAGACACAATAGGTGGCTGTATTATAGTAATTACCTGATAGTGATGTATATAGCCTAGGTAGTGTGAGCCAGGATCACTGAGTGTATAGAGATATATCACCAGGTGAGAGTGACTGCTGTACAGGGCTCTTATAGAGACACAATAGGTGGCTGTATTATAGTAACTACCTGATAGTGATGTATATAGCCTAGGTAGCCAGGATCACTGAGTATATCGAGGAGAGATATCACCAGGTGAGAGTGACTGCTGTACAGGACTCTTATAGAGACACAATAGGTGGCTGTATTATAGTAATTACCTGATAGTGATGTATATAGTCTAGGTAGTGTGAGCCAGGATCACTGAGTGTATAGAGATATATCACCAGGTGAGAGTGACTGCTGTACAGGACTCTTATAGAGACACAATAGATGGCTGTATTATAGTAATTACCTGATAGTGATGTATATAGCCTAGGTAGTGTGAGCCAGGGTCACTGAGTGTATAGAGAGATATCACCAGGTGAGAGTGACTGCTGTACAGGACTCTTATAGAGACACAATAGGCGGCTGTATTATAGTAATTACCTGATAGTGATGTATATAGTCTAGGTAGTGTGAGCCAGGATCACTGAGTGTATAGAGATATCACCAGGTGAGAGTGACTGCTGTACAGGGCTATTATAGAGACACAATAGGTGGCTGTATTATAGTAATTACCTGATAGTGATGTATATAGCCTAGGTAGTGTGAGCCAGGATCACTGAGTGTATAGAGATATCACCAGGTGAGAGTGACTACTGTACAGGACTCTTATAGAGACACAATAGGTGGCTGTATTATAGTAATTACCTGATAGTGATGTATATAGTCTAGGTAGTGTGAGCCAGGATCACTGAGTGTATAGATATATCACCAGGTGAGAGTGACTGCTGTACAGGACTCTTATAGAGACACAATAGGTGGCTGTATTATAGTAATTACCTGATAGTGATGTATATAGCCTAGGTAGTGTGAGCCAGGGTCACTGAGTGTATAGAGAGATATCACCAGGTGAGAGTGACTGCTGTACAGGACTCTTATAGAGACACAATAGGCGGCTGTATTATAGTAATTACCTGATAGTGATGTATATAGTCTAGGTAGTGTGAGCCAGGATCACTGAGTGTATAGAGATATCACCAGGTGAGAGTGACTGCTGTACAGGGCTATTATAGAGACACAATAGGTGGCTGTATTATAGTAATTACCTGATAGTGATGTATATAGCCTAGGTAGTGTGAGCCAGGATCACTGAGTGTATAGAGATATCACCAGGTGAGAGTGACTGAAGGGTTACCTCTTCTGTCTTTGTACATATTACTTTTTATATGATCAGTTTCCTTATAATAATTACAGTGTAAAAGTGAATATTTCTATTTCCCTAGTGAAGGGTTAAAACATGCTTTATGAACTCTTATGTGTTTGCAATGGATGCTGCTGCCCTGTGTTAGATGCCTTTGTCTCTCATACAGATACCAGGCTTGTGTGGGTCTGGCATCCAAGGTCAGCTCTCTACTAGATGAAACCTGCTTTTTCTACTTCTGTGTGTTACTAAAAGATCCTTTGTTAAGTTTCGCCTGATGCAACATATATAACATCTGCCTGGCAACTGCTATATCCAATTATGTTATGTCAAGTATTAACCACCCCTACGTACCCCACCCAGGCACCTACCCCTAAGCCAATGAGCCCTTTTACACTTGTCAGTTCCACCCATATGCATTGTCTTATATACTCTTGTTAACTTTATAATAAACAGTGTGAATTTTAACTGCTTGTGTGTGCATGTACCTTGTGGTTAAAAGTTTACACTCCAGACGTCTGTAAGGCCATCACATCGAGGGTTAAAGAAAATAAGGTCAAATCCTTTCAGCTGGGGGTTATGTCCGGGATTCAGTGATCGTCCCCGAATAATAAAGATAGAAGATTTATTGTCTGTCTTTGCTATGCGGGATTGCGGTCATACACTGAAGCTGAATCCGTGTCAGTGTTCCGGGAACACGTGACAAGGTAATATTTAAGTCCGGGACTTAATATTACGAAGTTTTTAAAACAGGTATCAGGGATACCATAGAATCTTTAATGTCTGGGACTTAAAGATACGTCTGAGAAGGGACCAGGGGTCCGAGCGCACTTCTCCAAAGACGTTAGTATCTGGGATACTTAAAATAGACCTGGGAGTCTATACGTAACGTAGAGAATACCCCGATTTGATCGCCTATATATTTCTGTATGTTTGTAGTGAGATAAGTTCTTATATTTGGTCCAGACGGCTGGTAAGTTTTCGTCTGCCAGATATCTTTACTCAAACACTTTTCTTGCTTCCTGTCTAAAACGCTGTATTTTTTCTGACATCTTGTACGAAGGTAAGCGTACCCGTCAAAAGATTTCATGTTCTCATTATACAGATAATATTGTGATATTGTCAATGACTAATTAACTGGTGTTAGCTAATGCATGCATAGAAAGTTTTTGTAAATTGCATTTTTTTTTGTTGTGAAATTTCATAGAAAGTCTTTTTGTTGTGAAATTGCATAGAAGGTTTTTTTTGTAAACTGCATTTTTGTTGTGATATTGCATAGACAGTTGTTGTGGGTTGTTGTGGAAATTGCGTAGAAAGCTGGTGTAGATTGCATTTTTACTATGGGAGGGACCTATGTATAAGTAGAGTGTCGTATATTTTAGATAATTTTCTTTTAAAAAGTTGTACTGTTGATTTATATTACTGTCTGACAATGGGCTCTAGTCAGAGTAAAAAAAAACTGCATATCCCCCGCCCCTCCCTGGTGAGACATGCAGGATGTATGTTGCCCGTAACTCTACCTCAGAGTATTATTTAGTTAACCCATGGGTGGATAATTTAGCGGGATGGACAGAGAAAGCAGGACGGGACCCATTCCTACGGGAAGGCAGTAATTACCTTTTCTATATGGAGATTTAAGAAAAAATGTCAGTTTCCAATAGCACAGAAGCGAAGCTGCAGAGGAATTGTAAGTCTTTGAAATCCCTCTCGCCCCCCCCCCCCCCCCTTTTTTGCATTCCAATGTATCCTGCGCTCAGAGACACAAATCTCTTGGCAGCAGTAACCCTTTCACACTAAATGGGATCGCTTCCAACTTCACTGCTGGAGGGTGCGTCCACTAGCTCTATCCCTAACGCACCAATAACCCAGAGTTTAGATAATAGTAAAACACTGTCCCAAGCCCACCATTACCCTCGATGGCTGTATATCTTATTTACGCAAAACTTGCAAAGGACGCAGCTATACACATATGAAGGAAGTTTTTTTTTTTTTTTTGCCTGTGTTTTTTTGCCTGTCGCTGTAGCTTGTAAAAAGAAACCTGCGCCCACTCATAACTATCAGAGCTCCAGACGCTTTGACAGACAGAACCAACCCCGCAGTCAGGGAACATTCCAAAGACCCCGCGCACTGACGGGGCCCGGAGGAGGGTATCCCAGCCTTTATTCAACTCTCCCGTCATAGTGAGATTCACCTCTGCTGCCACTTATTATAAATGGAAGTAAAATTCCCTTTTTAGTGGACAGCGGTGCAGCAGCCAGTGTTTTGTGTTCTGACTTATGCAATACCCCCTCTCACCAGAAAAGATAGAAGGTCTCCGCCCCATGATACAGCAATTCTTACAACAGGGTATTCTCAGACATATTGTATCACCATACTGTACTCCTGTGAACCCTGTTGCCAAAGCTGATGGTAGTTTGGGATTTGTACAGGATCTCAGAGCGATCAATCAGTTAATTGTCCCAATTGCACCAATTGTTCCAGATGTAAACTCACTCATTTCTGCAATCCCTGCAGATGCTGTGTTCTTCTCTGAAATTGATTTGAAGAATGCCTTTTTTTTCAGCATACCTGTAGATTCACAGACACAATTACTTTTTGCCTTTTCTTTTGAGGGTAAACAACTTACCTGGTGCAGATTATTGACGCACCTGTTGTCTCCAGGCCACATTGAGGCCCTGGCAACCTCACCATGGTTCAGTCCTGCTACAGTATGCAGATGATCTGCTGCTCTGTAGTAAAACTGAGGAGGCCTGCCGAGAGGATGGTGTTTCATTACTAAACTGGCTTTGTGAATGTGGACACAAGGTGTCCAAAATAAAAATGCAATGGTGTAAAAAGCATGTTGATTACTTAGGTTTTGTGCTCACTCAGGGAGAGAGAAAAGTCAGTCCACAATGCATACAGTCTGTATTGGGCCTGGTCACCCCAACTACCCAGAAGGAACTACTGTCCTTCCTGGGTATGGTAAATTACTGCAGACAGTGGATATCTGATTGCTCTTATTGTGATAACATTTTGAGACAAGCCACACTGAAGGACAAACCTAAAACTGTACAATGGTCACAAGAAATGTTAACTGCATATGAAAGTTTAAAATGTATGTTGATGAAAAGTCCGGCACTTGGCCTCCCCAGTTATGTACTACCTTTCCATCTATATGCAAGGGACAATTGTAAAACCATGGCGGGGGTGCTCACACAGTTTCATGGAGGGAAGTTGCGCCCCGTGGCATTTTTTTTCCAAAGTCATGCCAGTGTCTGTGCAAGGTATGCCTGCCTGCCTCAGGGCTTTGGCAGCCTGTGCAATGGTTGCAGAAATGGCCACTACCCTCACTTTAGGCCACATCACAGTACTCCACACCACACATGATGTCCTGGCAATACTTAAAGGCTTACACACAGCACATGTCAGCACAACGCCTTAGTGGATATGAAGTACTCCTTTTGAGTAACCCTACCCTTACCATTAAGTACACTGCTGGTTCTTCTGGCCCTGCACCCATTCTCAATGCCCTTTTAGGCTTGAAAGGTCCCGAGGATGAACCACCCGACCTACATGACTGTGCTGCTTCCATTGAAGCTGAAACTTCTCCCAGACTTGACATGTCTCCCGTTCCCATACCGGGCGCAGACATTGTTTTTGTTGACGGCTCCTGTAGTAGGCCCAATGACAATACATACCAGGCTGGCTATGCCATTGTCACCCTCCCTGATACTGTGTTGGAAACCCTACCAATACCTTATCAGTCCGCGCAAGCTGCAGAACTCATTGCACTCACTAGAGCATGTCCCTCCCTTGACAACGTCCATCTGCTCACTCAACTTCAAGCTGCTGCGACTAATACTGATCTCTCCGACTGGACTTACCCAATTCTGCAGAAAAAATCCTAAATCAGGATTAATCTGCAAAGAGGGGAAACCCTGTATACCCCAGTCCAGTGCCCCTTTGCTCGTTGCCCAGTGCCGTGGTGTTGGTCACCGTGGTGAAGCCACAACACTCCTCCTACTAACCAGTGATTTTTATGTTACTAATGCCAAATCACTTGTGGACCAGTATGTTAGCAGATGCATCACTTGCCTCAGGAACAACCCTAATAAAGCTAAACACCAGCATCTTGAATACCCCACAGAAAACTCTAGGTTACTCCCCATTTAAAATACTAATGGGCAGGCCTTTTCCCACACCCTGGGCTAAGAAACCACTAGTAATACAGGAAGGAGATCTAGAACTCATCAGAGAAGAGTATGTCAGGTCCCTGATAACAAAACTGAATGAAATTGAACATGAGGTTGTTTGTAAAAACCCTTTTGAATCCACAGGAACCTACACACCCCTTTAAAGTCGGAGACAGAGTCGTGGTGAAGGTGCTCCCCAGGAACAAGAGCCCAGGAGACTTCACCTATGGTCCAGAGACAGAGGTCGTAGCAGTTACCCGAACAGCAGTCCTGACAGAGGAAAGTCCTACCTGGATCCATGCATCCCGAGTAAAAAAGGTTCCTAGACCAGACCTAGAGAGGGAAGCAAGTGATTCCAGTGAGGTACGAACCGGGGCAGACAGCCCTGACCTCCCACCTAGCGAAGAAAGAAGAACAGAAGAAGATGAGGAACCTGTCCCCTATCTTTATCCTGGGGACTACCTTGATAGCCCTACTGGCCCTCACTCACCACACAATATGTGAGGTTGATATTACACAGACTAATGGGATCCCCACCTTGTGGTACAATTCCTCCAATACACACGTAGCCACATATATCCTTGACTATTTTATGTTCCCCAAAATTGCTGATGACAAATATTATATACAACAAAGGAGGAAATCAGGAATGTCTGAGACAGTATATATTTGTGTTACTGACGAATGGTACTATGACAATAGATATTATGGATCTAATTGTAATTCCTGGGAAGCTGTGGGGTGGAATACAGGAGTAGATTGGAAATATGGCCCATCGTTTGCAAAGAATAGATGGAGCAAATATGGAGTACCCCTACTTTCTAGACTATCCATTCATAAGATGGATGAAGGCCCAAATTCATACAGGTTTAGACTAAACATAGTGAACCCTAGCAGAAGCGACAATGAGACTTATGTACTTGGTATATGGTGGCAAGCAGGGTATTATAGTGCAAGGCAAATGTTTTATTTATGGGATATGTATAAAAACCCAAAATACCAGCCTAAAATTGCTCCCCAAAACAAACCTTTAAAGCCCCATATTGCCACTTTTAAAGATATGGTGGCTATTACTAACCCTACCTTTGAAGACACCCTAGCTATTGAAACTGGTTTCTCTGACATTAATTTTTGGTTGGAATGGATGAAGTATAGTGCTAACAAACACAATAAATGCAACTGTTATGTCTGTGGCAAATCTAGGCCCCACCTAGGTACAGTGCCCCTTAATATACCCCTAGAACAAGAAAATTGTTTTTTTCAGCCTTTTTAATGACACCAAAACAAATGACAGTCAGTGCGAAATGTGGAAAAGGGAATATCCCATATTGTCAAAAAATCCCAACCCAGGAAGCACCATAACCATATATCCTGGAAACTACACTTGTTATACATCTAACACCACAACAGGGAGAAATTTAAAAACCTTCCCACCAGGGTATTGTGCAAATAAAAGAACAACTGTTTTAGTCAACCAAACTAGATCATTAGGCGACATTTATTACATATGTGGGAAACTGTAAATAAAAACGTAGCCTGGATTAATTATATATATTATAATCAACAAAGATTTGTTAATGATACCAAAGATCCTCTTAAAGGTATAGCTGAACAGCTAGAAGCCACTTCCCAAATGACATCCCAAAATAGAATGGCCCTTGACATGATCCTAGCAGAAAAAGGCGGTACATGTGTTTACATTAGTAAGGTGGAAGGCTGTTGTACATATATTCCTGACAACACTGGTCCCAATGGTAAGGTTACTTTAGCCATAAACAAGTTAGAAACCTTATCCATAGAACTTAAGAAAAATTCAGGTATTGATAACCCATGGAGCCAATATTTTGGGTGGTTTGAAAATTGGAAACAGGCTCTTGTGCAAATAAGCATATTTAAACTCATAACTTTAATTCTTTTAGGCATTATAGTTTATTGTGTAATTCCCTGTGGAAAGAAACTTACCTCCAAAGGCATTGATAAGGCCCTGATGTATTATGACATAACCACCAGTCCTGTCACCTCCTCTGATAGTAAGGGACCCGACGATTATGTCCAATATCTCAAGAACTGGAGGAACAAGAAAGGAGCCTCACTCAAGAATCATGTCATATAATAATCATGATTCTAAGAGGGGATTGAAGGGTTACCTCTTCTGTCTTTGTACATATTACTTTTTATATGATCAGTTTCCTTATAATAATTACAGTGTAAAAGTGAATATTTCTATTTCCCTAGTGAAGGGTTAAAACATGCTTTATGAACTCTTATGTGTTTGCAATGGATGCTGCTGCCCTGTGTTAGATGCCTTTGTCTCTCATACAGATACCAGGCTTGTGTGGGTCTGGCATCCAAGGTCAGCTCTCTACTAGATGAAACCTGCTTTTTCTACTTCTGTGTGTTACTAAAAGATCCTTTGTTAAGTTTCGCCTGATGCAACATATATAACATCTGCCTGGCAACTGCTATATCCAATTATGTTATGTCAAGTATTAACCACCCCTACGTACCCCACCCAGGCACCTACCCCTAAGCCAATGAGCCCTTTTACACTTGTCAGTTCCACCCATATGCATTGTCTTATATACTCTTGTTAACTTTATAATAAACAGTGTGAATTTTAACTGCTTGTGTGTGCATGTACCTTGTGGTTAAAAGTTTACACTCCAGACGTCTGTAAGGCCATCACATCGAGGGTTAAAGAAAATAAGGTCAAATCCTTTCAGTGACTACTGTACAGGACTCTTATAGAGACACAATAGGTGGCTGTATTATAGTAATTACCTGATAGTGATGTATATAGTCTAGGTAGTGTGAGCCAGGATCACTGAGTGTATAGAGAGATATCACCAGGTGAGAGTGACTGCTGTACAGGGCTCTTATAGAGACACAATAGGTGGCTGTATTATAGTAATTACCTGATAGTGATGTATATAGCCTAGGTAGTGTGAGCCAGGGTCACTGAGTGTATAGAGAGATATCACCAGGTGAGAGTGACTGCTGTACAGGACTCTTATAGAGACACAATAGGTGGCTGTATTATTGTAATTACCTGATAGTGATGTATATAGCCTAGGTAGTGTGAGCCAGGATCACTGAGTATATAGAGATATCACCAGGTGAGAGTGACTGCTGTACAGGACTCTTATAGAGACACAATAGGCGGCTGTATTATAGTAATTACCTGATAGTGATGTATATAGCCTAGGTAGTGTGAGCCAGGATCACTGAGTGTATAGAGATATCACCAGGTGAGAGTGACTGCTGTACAGGACTCTTATAGAGACACAATAGATGGCTGTATTATAGTAATTACCTGATAGTGATGTATATAGTCTAGGTAGTGTGAGCCAGGGTCACTGAGTGTATAGAGAGATATCACCAGGTGAGAGTGACTGCTGTACAGGACTCTTATAGAGACACAATAGGTGGCTGTATTATAGTAATTACCTGATAGTGATGTATATAGCCTAGGTAGTGTGAGCCAGGGTCACTGAGTGTATAGAGGAGAGATATCACCAGGTGAGAGTGACTGCTGTACAGGGCTCTTATAGAGACACAATAGGCGGCTGTATTATAGTAATTACCTGATAGTGATGTATATAGCCTAGGTAGTGTGAGCCAGGATCACTGAGTGTATAGAGATATCACCAGGTGAGAGTGACTGCTGTACAGGACTCTTATAGAGACACAATAGGCGGCTGTATTATAGTAATTACCTGATAGTGATGTATATAGCCTAGGTAGTGTGAGCCAGGATCACTGAGTGTATAGAGATATCACCAGGTGAGAGTGACTGCTGTACAGGACTCTTATAGAGACACAATAGATGGCTGTATTATAGTAATTACCTGATAGTGATGTATATAGTCTAGGTAGTGTGAGCCAGGATCACTGAGTGTATAGAGGAGAGATATCACCAGGTGAGAGTGACTGCTGTACAGGACTCTTATAGAGACACAATAGGTGGCTGTATTATAGTAATTACCTGATAGTGATGTATATAGCCTAGGTAGTGTGAGCCAGGATCACTGAGTGTATAGAGAGATATCACCAGGTGAGAGTGACTGCTGTACAGGACTCTTATAAAGACACAATAGGTGACTGTATTATAGTAATTACCTGATAGTGATGTATATAGCCTAGGTAGTGTGAGCCAGGATCACTGAGTGTATAGAGATATCACCAGGTGAGAGTGACTGCTGTACAGGACTCTTATAGAGACACAATAGGCGGCTGTATTATAGTAATTACCTGATAGTGATGTATATAGCCTAGGTAGCCAGGATCACTGAGTGTATAGAGAGATATCACCAGGTGAGAGTGACTGCTGTACAGGACTCTTATAGAGACACAATAGGTGGCTGTATTATAGTAATTACCTGATAGTGATGTATATAGCCTAGGTAGTGTGAGCCAGGATCACTGAGTGTATAGAGAGATATCACCAGGTGAGAGTGACTGCTGTACAGGACTCTTATAGAGACACAATAGGTGGCTGTATTATAGTAATTACCTGATAGTGATGTATATAGCCTAGGTAGTGTGAGCCAGGATCACTGAGTGTATAGAGATATATCACCAGGTGAGAGTGACTGCTGTACAGGGCTCTTATAGAGACACAATAGGTGGCTGTATTATAGTAACTACCTGATAGTGATGTATATAGCCTAGGTAGCCAGGATCACTGAGTATATTGAGGAGAGATATCACCAGGTGAGAGTGACTGCTGTACAGGACTCTTATAGAGACACAATAGGCGGCTGTATTATAGTAATTACCTGATAGTGATGTATATAGTCTAGGTAGTGTGAGCCAGGGTCACTGAGTGTATAGAGAGATATCACCAGGTGAGAGTGACTGCTGTACAGGACTCTTATAGAGACACAATAGGCGGCTGTATTATAGTAATTACCTGATAGTGATGTATATAGTCTAGGTAGTGTGAGCCAGGGTCACTGAGTGTATAGAGATATTACCAGGTGAGTGTGACTGATGTACAGGACTCTTATAGAGACACAATAGGTGGCTGTATTATAGTAATTACCTGATAGTGATGTATATAGTCTAGGTAGTGTGAGCCAGGATCACTGAGTATATAGAGGAGAGATATCACCAGGTGAGAGTGACTACTGTACAGGGCTCTTATAGAGACACAATAGGTGGCTGTATTATAGTAATTACCTGATAGTGATGTATATAGTCTAGGTAGTGTGAGCCAGGATCACTGAGTGTATAGAGATATCACCAGGTGAGAGTGACTGCTGTACAGGACTCTTATAGAGACACAATAGGGGGCTGTAATATAGCAATTACCTGATAGTGATGTATATAGCCTAGGTAGTGTGAGCCAGGGTCACTGAGTGTATAGAGGAGAGATATCACCAGGTGAGAGTGACTGCTGTACAGGGCTCTTATAGAGACACAATAGTTGGCTGTACTATAGTAATTACCTGATAGTGATGTATATAGCCTAGGTAGTGTGAGCCAGGATCACTGAGTGTATAGAGAGATATCACCAGGTGAGAGTGACTGCTGTACAGGACTCTTATAGAGACACAATAGGTGGCTGTATTATAGTAATTACCTGATAGTGATGTATATAGCCTAGGTAGTGTGAGCCAGGATCACTGAGTGTATATAGAGATATCACCAGGTGAGAGTGACTGCTGTACAGGGCTCTTATAGAGACACAATAGGTGGCTGTATTATAGTAATTACCTGATAGTGACGTATATAGTCTAGGTAGTGTGAGCCAGGGTCACTGAGTGTATAGAGAGATATCACCAGGTGAGAGTGACTGCTGTACAGGGCTCTTATAGAGACACAATAGGCGGCTGTATTATAGTAATTACCCGAAAGTGATGTATATAGTCTAGGTAGTGTGAGCCAGGGACACTGAGTGTATAGAGAGATATCACCAGGTGAGAGTGACTGCTGTACAGGACTCTTATAGAGACACAATAGGCGGCTGTATTATAGTAATTACCTGATAGTGATGTATATACCTAGGTAGTGTGAGCCAGGGTCACTGAGTGTATAGAGATATCACCAGGTGAGAGTGACTGCTGTACATGGCTCTTATAGAGACACAATAGGCGGCTGTATTATAGTAATTACCTGATATTGATGTATATAGCCTAGGTAGTGTGAGCCAGGATCACTGAGTGTATAGAGAGATATCACCAGGTGAGAGTGACTGCTGTACAGGGCTCTTATAGAGACACAATAGGCAGCTGTATTATAGTAATTACCTGATAGTGATGTATATAGCCTAGGTAGTGTGAGCCAGGATCACTGAGTGTATAGAGAGATATCACTAGGTGAGAGTGACTGCTGTACAGGACTCTTATAAAGACACAATAGGTGACTGTATTTTAGTAATTACCTGATAGTGATGTATATAGCCTAGGTAGTGTGAGCCAGGATCACTGAGTGTATAGAGATATCACTAGGTGAGAGTGACTGCTGTACAGGACTCTTATAGAGACACAATAGGTGGCTGTATTATAGTAATTACCTGATAGTGATGTATATAGTCTAGGTAGTGTGAGCCAGGATCACTGAGTGTATAGAGATATCACCAGGTGAGAGTGACTGCTGTACAGGACTCTTATAGAGACACAATAGGTGGCTGTATTATAGTAATTACCTGATAGTGATGTATATAGTCTAGGTAGTGTGAGCCAGGATCACTGAGTGTATAGAGATATCACGAGGTGAGAGTGACTGCTGTACAGGACTCTTATAGAGACACAATAGGTGGCTGTATTATAGTAATTACCTGATAGTGATGTATATAGTCTAGGTAGTGTGAGCCAGGGTCACTGAGTGTATAGAGATATCACCAGGTGAGAGTGACTGCTGTACAGGACTCTTATAGAGACACAATAGGTGGCTGTATTATAGTAATTACCTGATAGTGATGTATATAGCCTAGGTAGTGTGAGCCAGGATCACTGAGTGTATAGAGATATCACCAGGTGAGAGTGACTGCTGTACAGGACTCTTATAGAGACACAATAGGTGGCTGTATTATAGTAATTACCTGATAGTGATGTATATAGTCTAGGTAGTGTGAGCCAGGATCACTGAGTGTATAGAGGAGAGATATCACCAGGTGAGAGTGACTGCTGTACAGGACTCTTATAGAGACACAATAGGCGGCTGTATTATAGTAATTACCTGATAGTGATGTATATAGTCTAGGTAGTGTGAGCCAGGATCACTGAGTGTATAGAGATATCACCAGGTGAGAATGACTGCTGTACAGGACTCTTATAGAGACACAATAGGTGGCTGTATTATAGTAATTACCTGATAGTGATGTATATAGTCTAGGTAGTGTGAGCCAGGATCACTGAGTATATAGAGGAGAGATATCACCAGGTGAGAGTGACTACTGTACAGGGCTCTTATAGAGACACAATAGGTGGCTGTATTATAGTAATTACCTGATAGTGATGTATATAGCCTAGGTAGTGTGAGCCAGGATCACTGTGTATAGAGAGATATCACCAGGTGAGAGTGACTGCTGTACAGGACTCTTATAGAGACACAATAGGTGGCTGTATTATAGTAATTACCTGATAGTGATGTATATAGCCTAGGTAGTGTGAGCCAGGATCACTGAGTGTATATAGAGATATCACCAGGTGAGAGTGACTGCTGTACAGGGCTCTTATAGAGACACAATAGGTGGCTGTATTATAGTAATTACCTGATAGTGACGTATATAGTCTAGGTAGTGTGAGCCAGGGTCACTGAGTGTATAGAGAGATATCACCAGGTGAGAGTGACTGCTGTACAGGACTCTTATAGAGACACAATAGGCGGCTGTATTATAGTAATTACCTGATAGTGATGTATATAGTCTAGGTAGTGTGAGCCAGGATCACTGAGTGTATAGAGATATCACCAGGTGAGAGTGACTGCTGTACAGGACTCTTATAGAGACACAATAGGTGGCTGTATTATAGTAATTACCTGATAGTGATGTATATAGTCTAGGTAGTGTGAGCCAGGATCACTGAGTGTATAGAGGAGAGATATCACCAGGTGAGAGTGACTGCTGTACAGGACTCTTATAGAGACACAATAGGTGGCTGTATTATAGTAATTACCTGATAGTGATGTATATAGCCTAGGTAGTGTGAGCCAGGGTCACTGAGTGTATAGAGAGATATCACCAGGTGAGAGTGACTGCTGTACAGGACTCTTATAGAGACACAATAGGTGGCTGTATTATAGTAATTACCTGATAGTGATGTATATAGCCTAGGTAGTGTGAGCCAGGGTCACTGAGTGTATAGAGGAGAGATATCACCTGGTGAGAGTGACTGCTGTACAGGGCTCTTATAGAGACACAATAAGCGGCTGTATGATAGTAATTACCTGATAGTGATGTATATAGCCTAGGTAGTGTGAGCCAGGATCACTGAGTGTATAGAGATATCACCAGGTGAGAGTGACTGCTGTACAGGACTCTTATAGAGACACAATAGGTGGCTGTATTATAGTAATTACCTGATAGTGATGTATATAGTCTAGGTAGTGTGAGCCAGGATCACTGAGTGTATAGAGATATCACCAGGTGAGAGTGAATGCTGTACAGGACTCTTACAGAGACACAATAGGTGGCTGTATTATAGTAATTACCTGATAGTGATGTATATAGCCTAGGTAGTGTGAGCCAGGATCACTGAGTGTATAGAGATATCACCAGGTGAGAGTGACTGCTGTACTGGGCTCTTATAGAGACACAATAGGTGGCTGTATTATAGTAATTACCTGATAGTGATGTATATAGCCTAGGTAGTGTGAGCCAGGATCACTGAGTGTATAGAGATATCACCAGGTGAGAGTGACTGCTGTACTGGGCTCTTATAGAGACACAATAGGTGGCTGTATTATAGTAATTACCTGATAGTGATGTATATAGCCTAGGTAGTGTGAGCCAGGATCACTGAGTGTATAGAGATATCACCAGGTGAGAGTGACTGCTGTACAGGACTCTTATAGAGACACAATAGGTGGCTGTATTATAGTAATTACCTGATAGTGATGTATATAGCCTAGGTAGTGTGAGCCAGGATCACTGAGTGTATAGAGAGATATCACCAGGTGAGAGTGACTGCTGTACAGGACTCTTATATGACACAATAGGTGACTGTATTTTAGTAATTACCTGATAGTGATGTATATAGCCTAGGTAGTGTGAGCCAGGATCACTGAGTGTATAGAGATATCACCAGGTGAGAGTGACTGCTGTACAGGACTCTTATAGAGACACAATAGGCGGCTGTATTATAGTAATTACCTGATAGTGATGTATATAGCCTAGGTAGCCAGGATCACTGAGTGTATAGAGAGAGATCACCAGGTGAGAGTGACTGCTGTACAGGACTCTTATAGAGACACAATAGGTGGCTGTATTATAATAATTACCTGATAGTGATGTATATAGTCTAGGTAGTGTGAGCCAGGATCACTGAGTGTATAGAGATATCACCAGGGGAGAGTGACTGCTTTACAGGACTCTTATAGAGACACAATAGGTGGCTGTATTATAGTAATTACCTGATAGTGATGTATATAGTCTAGGTAGTGTGAGCCAGGATCACTGAGTGTATAGAGATATCACCAGGGGAGAGTGACTGCTTTACAGGACTCTTATAGAGACACAATAGGTGGCTGTATTATAGTAATTACCTGATAGTGATGTATATAGTCTAGGTAGTGTGAGCCAGGATCACTGAGTGTATAGAGAGATATCACCAGGTGAGAGTGACTGCTGTACAGGACTCTTATAGAGACACAATAGGTGGCTGTATTATAGTAATTACCTGATAGTGATGTATATAGCCTAGGTAGTGTGAGCCAGGATCACTGAGTGTATAGAGATATATCACCAGGTGAGAGTGACTGCTGTACAGGACTCTTATAGAGACACAATAGGCGGCTGTATTATAGTAATTACCTGATAGTGATGTATATAGCCTAGGTAGCCAGGATCACTGAGTATATCGAGGAGAGATATCACCAGGTGAGAGTGACTGCTGTACAGGACTCTTATAGAGACACAATAGGTGGCTGTATTATAGTAATTACCTGATAGTGATGTATATAGTCTAGGTAGTGTGAGCCAGGATCACTGAGTGTATAGAGAGATATCACCAGGTGAGAGTGACTGCTGTACAGGACTCTTATAGAGACACAATAGGTGGCTGTATTATAGTAATTACCTGATAGTGATGTATATAGTCTAGGTAGTGTGAGCCAGGATCACTGAGTGTATAGAGGAGAGATATCACCAGGTGAGAGTGACTGCTGTACAGGACTCTTATAGAGACACAATAGGTGGCTGTATTATAGTAATTACCTGATAGTGATGTATATAGCCTAGGTAGTGTGAGCCAGGATCACTGAGTGTATAGAGATATCACCAGGTGAGAGTGACTGCTGTACAGGACTCTTATAGAGACACAATAGGTGGCTGTATTATAGTAATTACCTGATAGTGATGTATATAGCCTAGGTAGTGTGAGCCAGGATCACTGAGTGTATAGAGATATCACCAGGTGAGAGTGACTGCTGTACAGGGCTCTTATAGAGACACAATAGGTGGCTGTATTATAGTAATTACCTGATAGTGATGTATATAGTCTAGGTAGTGTGAGCCAGGATCACTGAGTGTATAGAGATATCACCAGGTGAGAGTGACTGCTGTACAGGACTCTTATAGAGACACAATAGGTGGCTGTATTATAGTAATTACCTGATAGTGATGTATATAGTCTAGGTAGTGTGAGCCAGGATCACGGAGTGTATAGAGGAGAGATATCACCAGGTGAGAGTGACTGCTGTACAGGACTCTTATAGAGACACAATAGGTGGCTGTATTATAGTAATTACCTGATAGTGATGTATATAGCCTAGGTAGTGTGAGCCAGGATCACTGAGTGTATAGAGATATCACCAGGTGAGAGTGACTGCTGTACAGGACTCTTATAGAGACACAATAGGTGGCTGTATTATAGTAATTACCTGATAGTGATGTATATAGCCTAGGTAGTGTGAGCCAGGATCACTGAGTGTATAGAGAGATATCACCAGGTGAGAGTGACTGCTGTACAGGACTCTTATATGACACAATAGGCGGCTGTATTATAGTAATTACCTGATAGTGATGTATATAGCCTAGGTAGCCAGGATCACTGAGTGTATAGAGAGAGATCACCAGGTGAGAGTGACTGCTGTACAGGACTCTTATAGAGACACAATAGGTGGCTGTATTATAATAATTACCTGATAGTGATGTATATAGTCTAGGTAGTGTGAGCCAGGATCACTGAGTGTATAGAGATATCACCAGGGGAGAGTGACTGCTTTACAGGACTCTTATAGAGACACAATAGGTGGCTGTATTATAGTAATTACCTGATAGTGATGTATATAGTCTAGGTAGTGTGAGCCAGGATCACTGAGTGTATAGAGATATCACCAGGGGAGAGTGACTGCTTTACAGGACTCTTATAGAGACACAATAGGTGGCTGTATTATAGTAATTACCTGATAGTGATGTATATAGTCTAGGTAGTGTGAGCCAGGATCACTGAGTGTATAGAGAGATATCACCAGGTGAGAGTGACTGCTGTACAGGACTCTTATAGAGACACAATAGGTGGCTGTATTATAGTAATTACCTGATAGTGATGTATATAGCCTAGGTAGTGTGAGCCAGGATCACTGAGTGTATAGAGATATATCACCAGGTGAGAGTGACTGCTGTACAGGGCTCTTATAGAGACACAATAGGTGGCTGTATTATAGTAACTACCTGATAGTGATGTATATAGCCTAGGTAGCCAGGATCACTGAGTATATCGAGGAGAGATATCACCAGGTGAGAGTGACTGCTGTACAGGACTCTTATAGAGACACAATAGGTGGCTGTATTATAGTAATTACCTGATAGTGATGTATATAGCCTAGGTAGTGTGAGGCAGGATCACTGAGTGTATAGAGATATATCACCAGGTGAGAGTGACTGCTGTACAGGACTCTTATAGAGACACAATAGGCGGCTGTATTATAGTAATTACCTGATAGTGATGTATATAGCCTAGGTAGTGTGAGCCAGGATCACTGAGTGTATAGAGATATCACCAGGTGAGAGTGACTGCTGTACAGGA
Source organism: Pseudophryne corroboree (assembly GCF_028390025.1). Taxonomy (NCBI): domain Eukaryota; kingdom Metazoa; phylum Chordata; class Amphibia; order Anura; family Myobatrachidae; genus Pseudophryne; species Pseudophryne corroboree. The sequence continues at coordinate 487,681,493 of NC_086451.1, forward strand.
CTCTTATAGAGACACAATAGATGGCTGTATTATAGTAATTACCTGATAGTGATGTATATAGCCTAGGTAGTGTGAGCCAGGGTCACTGAGTGTATAGAGAGATATCACCAGGTGAGAGTGACTGCTGTACAGGACTCTTATAGAGACACAATAGGCGGCTGTATTATAGTAATTACCTGATAGTGATGTATATAGCCTAGGTAGTGTGAGCCAGGATCACTGAGTGTATAGAGATATCACCAGGTGAGAGTGACTGCTGTACAGGGCTATTATAGAGACACAATAGGTGGCTGTATTATAGTAATTACCTGATAGTGATGTATATAGCCTAGGTAGCCAGGATCACTGAGTGTATAGAGATATCACCAGGTGAGAGTGACTACTGTACAGGACTCTTATAGAGACACAATAGGTGGCTGTATTATAGTAATTACCTGATAGTGATGTATATAGTCTAGGTAGTGTGAGCCAGGATCACTGAGTGTATAGATATATCACCAGGTGAGAGTGACTGCTGTACAGGACTCTTATAGAGACACAATAGGTGGCTGTATTATAGTAATTACCTGATAGTGGTGTATATAGTCTAGGTAGTGTGAGCCAGGATCACTGAGTGTATAGAGAGATATCACCAGGTGAGAGTGACTGCTGTACAGGGCTCTTATAGAGACACAATAGGTGGCTGTATTATAGTAATTACCTGATAGTGATGTATATAGCCTAGGTAGTGTGAGCCAGGATCACTGAGTATATAGAGATATCACCAGGTGAGAGTGACTGCTGTACAGGACTCTTATAGAGACACAATAGGCGGCTGTATTATAGTAATTACCTGATAGTGATGTATATAGCCTAGGTAGTGTGAGCCAGGATCACTGAGTGTATAGAGATATCACCAGGTGAGAGTGACTGCTGTACAGGACTCTTATAGAGACACAATAGATGGCTGTATTATAGTAATTACCTGATAGTGATGTATATAGTCTAGGTAGTGTGAGCCAGGGTCACTGAGTGTATAGAGAGATATCACCAGGTGAGAGTGACTGCTGTACAGGACTCTTATAGAGACACAATAGGTGGCTGTATTATAGTAATTACCTGATAGTGATGTATATAGCCTAGGTAGTGTGAGCCAGGGTCACTGAGTGTATAGAGGAGAGATATCACCAGGTGAGAGTGACTGCTGTACAGGGCTCTTATAGAGACACAATAGGCGGCTGTATTATAGTAATTACCTGATAGTGATGTATATAGCCTAGGTAGTGTGAGCCAGGATCACTGAGTGTATAGAGAGATATCACTAGGTGAGAGTGACTGCTGTACAGGACTCTTATAGAGACACAATAGGTGGCTGTATTATAGTAATTACCTGATAGTGATGTATATAGCCTAGGTAGTGTGAGCCAGGGTCACTGAGTGTATAGAGGAGAGATATCACCAGGTGAGAGTGACTGCTGTACAGGGCTCTTATAGAGACACAATAGGCGGCTGTATTATAGTAATTACCTGATAGTGATGTATATAGCCTAGGTAGCCAGGATCACTGAGTGTATAGAGAGATATCACCAGGTGAGAGTGACTGCTGTACAGGACTCTTATAGAGACACAATAGGTGGCTGTATTATAGTAATTACCTGATAGTGATGTATATAGCCTAGGTAGTGTGAGCCAGGATCACTGAGTGTATAGAGAGATATCACCAGGTGAGAGTGACTGCTGTACAGGACTCTTATAGAGACACAATAGGTGGCTGTATTATAGTAATTACCTGATAGTGATGTATATAGCCTAGGTAGTGTGAGCCAGGATCACTGAGTGTATAGAGATATATCACCAGGTGAGAGTGACTGCTGTACAGGGCTCTTATAGAGACACAATAGGTGGCTGTATTATAGTAACTACCTGATAGTGATGTATATAGCCTAGGTAGCCAGGATCACTGAGTATATCGAGGAGAGATATCACCAGGTGAGAGTGACTGCTGTACAGGACTCTTATAGAGACACAATAGGCGGCTGTATTATAGTAATTACCTGATAGTGATGTATATAGTCTAGGTAGTGTGAGCCAGGGTCACTGAGTGTATAGAGAGATATCACCAGGTGAGAGTGACTGCTGTACAGGACTCTTATAGAGACACAATAGGCGGCTGTATTATAGTAATTACCTGATAGTGATGTATATAGTCTAGGTAGTGTGAGCCAGGGTCACTGAGTGTATAGAGATATTACCAGGTGAGTGTGACTGATGTACAGGACTCTTATAGAGACACAATAGGTGGCTGTATTATAGTAATTACCTGATAGTGATGTATATAGTCTAGGTAGTGTGAGCCAGGATCACTGAGTATATAGAGGAGAGATATCACCAGGTGAGAGTGACTACTGTACAGGGCTCTTATAGAGACACAATAGGTGGCTGTATTATAGTAATTACCTGATAGTGATGTATATAGTCTAGGTAGTGTGAGCCAGGATCACTGAGTGTATAGAGATATCACCAGGTGAGAGTGACTGCTGTACAGGACTCTTATAGAGACACAATAGGGGGCTGTAATATAGCAATTACCTGATAGTGATGTATATAGCCTAGGTAGTGTGAGCCAGGGTCACTGAGTGTATAGAGGAGAGATATCACCAGGTGAGAGTGACTGCTGTACAGGGCTCTTATAGAGACACAATAGTTGGCTGTACTATAGTAATTACCTGATAGTGATGTATATAGCCTAGGTAGTGTGAGCCAGGATCACTGAGTGTATAGAGAGATATCACCAGGTGAGAGTGACTGCTGTACAGGACTCTTATAGAGACACAATAGGTGGCTGTATTATAGTAATTACCTGATAGTGATGTATATAGCCTAGGTAGTGTGAGCCAGGATCACTGAGTGTATAGAGAGATATCACCAGGTGAGAGTGACTGCTGTACAGGACTCTTATAGAGACACAATAGGTGGCTGTATTATAGTAATTACCTGATAGTGATGTATATAGCCTAGGTAGTGTGAGCCAGGATCACTGAGTGTATATAGAGATATCACCAGGTGAGAGTGACTGCTGTACAGGGCTCTTATAGAGACACAATAGGTGGCTGTATTATAGTAATTACCTGATAGTGACGTATATAGTCTAGGTAGTGTGAGCCAGGGTCACTGAGTGTATAGAGAGATATCACCAGGTGAGAGTGACTGCTGTACAGGGCTCTTATAGAGACACAATAGGTGACTGTATTATAGTAATTACCTGATAGTGATGTATATAGCCTAGGTAGTGTGAGCCAGGGTCACTGAGTGTATAGAGGAGAGATATCACCTGGTGAGAGTGACTGCTGTACAGGGCTCTTATAGAGACACAATAAGCGGCTGTATGATAGTAATTACCTGATAGTGATGTATATAGCCTAGGTAGTGTGAGCCAGGATCACTGAGTGTATAGAGATATCACCAGGTGAGAGTGACTGCTGTACAGGACTCTTATAGAGACACAATAGGTGGCTGTATTATAGTAATTACCTGATAGTGATGTATATAGTCTAGGTAGTGTGAGCCAGGATCACTGAGTGTATAGAGATATCACCAGGTGAGAGTGACTGCTATACAGGACTCTTATAGAGACACAATAGGTGGCTGTATTATAGTAATTACCTGATAGTGATGTATATAGTCTAGGTAGTGTGAGCCAGGATCACTGAGTGTATAGAGATATCACCAGGTGAGAGTGACTACTGTACAGGGCTCTTATAGAGACACAATAGGTGGCTGTATTATAGTAATTACCTGATAGTGATGTATATAGTCTAGGTAGTGTGAGCCAGGATCACTGAGTGTATAGAGATATCACCAGGTGAGAGTGACTGCTGTACAGGACTCTTATAGAGACACAATAGGCAGCTGTATTATAGTAATTACCTGATAGTGATGTATATAGCCTAGGTAGTGTGAGCCAGGATCACTGAGTGTATAGAGAGATATCACTAGGTGAGAGTGACTGCTGTACAGGACTCTTATAAAGACACAATAGGTGACTGTATTTTAGTAATTACCTGATAGTGATGTATATAGCCTAGGTAGTGTGAGCCAGGATCACTGAGTGTATAGAGATATCACTAGGTGAGAGTGACTGCTGTACAGGACTCTTATAAAGACACAATAGGTGGCTGTATTATAGTAATTACCTGATAGTGATGTATATAGCCTAGGTAGTGTGAGCCAGGATCACTGAGTGTATAGAGATATCACCAGGTAAGAGTGACTGCTGTACAGGACTCTTATAGAGACACAATAGGTGGCTGTATTATAGTAATTACCTGATAGTGATGTATATAGTCTAGGTAGTGTGAGCCAGGATCACTGAGTGTATAGAGATATCACGAGGTGAGAGTGACTGCTGTACAGGACTCTTATAGAGACACAATAGGTGGCTGTATTATAGTAATTACCTGATAGTGATGTATATAGTCTAGGTAGTGTGAGCCAGGGTCACTGAGTGTATAGAGATATCACCAGGTGAGAGTGACTGCTGTACAGGACTCTTATAGAGACACAATAGGTGGCTGTATTATAGTAATTACCTGATAGTGATGTATATAGCCTAGGTAGTGTGAGCCAGGATCACTGAGTGTATAGAGATATCACCAGGTGAGAGTGACTGCTGTACAGGACTCTTATAGAGACACAATAGGTGGCTGTATTATAGTAATTACCTGATAGTGATGTATATAGTCTAGGTAGTGTGAGCCAGGATCACTGAGTGTATAGAGGAGAGATATCACCAGGTGAGAGTGACTGCTGTACAGGACTCTTATAGAGACACAATAGGTGGCTGTATTATAGTAATTACCTGATAGTGATGTATATAGTCTAGGTAGTGTGAGCCAGGGTCACTGAGTGTATAGAGAGATATCACCAGGTGAGAGTGACTGCTGTACAGGACTCTTATAGAGACACAATAGGCGGCTGTATTATAGTAATTACCTGATAGTGATGTATATAGCCTAGGTAGTGTGAGCCAGGATCACTGTGTATAGAGAGATATCACCAGGTGAGAGTGACTGCTGTACAGGACTCTTATAGAGACACAATAGGTGGCTGTATTATAGTAATTACCTGATAGTGATGTATATAGCCTAGGTAGTGTGAGCCAGGATCACTGAGTGTATATAGAGATATCACCAGGTGAGAGTGACTGCTGTACAGGGCTCTTATAGAGACACAATAGGTGGCTGTATTATAGTAATTACCTGATAGTGACGTATATAGTCTAGGTAGTGTGAGCCAGGGTCACTGAGTGTATAGAGATATCACCAGGTGAGAGTGACTGCTGTACAGGACTCTTATAGAGACACAATAGGTGGCTGTATTATAGTAATTACCTGATAGTGATGTATATAGCCTAGGTAGTGTGAGCCAGGGTCACTGAGTGTATAGAGGAGAGATATCACCTGGTGAGAGTGACTGCTGTACAGGGCTCTTATAGAGACACAATAAGCGGCTGTATGATAGTAATTACCTGATAGTGATGTATATAGCCTAGGTAGTGTGAGCCAGGATCACTGAGTGTATAGAGATATCACCAGGTGAGAGTGACTGCTGTACAGGACTCTTATAGAGACACAATAGGCAGCTGTATTATAGTAATTACCTGATAGTGATGTATATAGCCTAGGTAGTGTGAGCCAGGATCACTGAGTGTATAGAGAGATATCACTAGGTGAGAGTGACTGCTGTACAGGACTCTTATAGAGACACAATAGGTGGCTGTATTATAGTAATGACCTGATAGTGATGTATATAGCCTAGGTAGTGTGAGCCAGGATCACTGAGTGTATAGAGATATCACCAGGTGAGAGTGACTGCTGTACAGGGCTCTTATAGAGACACAATAGGTGGCTGTATTATAGTAATTACCTGATAGTGATGTATATAGTCTAGGTAGTGTGAGCCAGGATCACTGAGTGTATAGAGATATCACCAGGTGAGAGTGACTGCTGTACAGGACTCTTATAGAGACACAATAGGTGGCTGTATTATAGTAATTACCTGATAGTGATGTATATAGCCTAGGTAGCCAGGATCACTGAGTATATCGAGGAGAGATATCACCAGGTGAGAGTGACTGCTGTACAGGACTCTTATAGAGACACAATAGGTGGCTGTATTATAGTAATTACCTGATAGTGATGTATATAGTCTAGGTAGTGTGAGCCAGGATCACTGAGTGTATAGAGATATCACCAGGTGAGAGTGACTGCTGTACAGGACTCTTATAGAGACACAATAGGTGGCTGTATTATAGTAATTACCTGATAGTGATGTATATAGCCTAGGTAGTGTGAGGCAGGATCACTGAGTGTATAGAGAGATATCACCAGGTGAGAGTGACTGCTGTACAGGACTCTTATAGAGACACAATAGGCGGCTGTATTATAGTAATTACCTGATAGTGATGTATATAGCCTAGGTAGTGTGAGCCAGGATCACTGAGTGTATAGAGAGATATCACTAGGTGAGAGTGACTGCTGTACAGGACTCTTATAGAGACACAATAGGTGGCTGTATTATAGTAATTACCTGATAGTGATGTATATAGTCTAGGTAGTGTGAGCCAGGGTCACTGAGTGTATAGAGAGATATCACCAGGTGAGAGTGACTGCTGTACAGGGCTATTATAGAGACACAATAGGTGGCTGTATTATAGTAATTACCTGATAGTGATGTATATAGTCTAGGTAGTGTGATCCAGGATCACTGAGTGTATAGAGATATCACCAGGGGAGAGTGACTGCTTTACAGGACTCTTATAGAGACACAATAGGTGGCTGTATTATAGTAATTACCTGATAGTGATGTATATAGCCTAGGTAGCCAGGATCACTGAGTATATCGAGGAGAGATATCACCAGGTGAGAGTGACTGCTGTACAGGACTCTTATAGAGACACAATAGGTGGCTGTATTATAGTAATTACCTGATAGTGATGTATATAGCCTAGGTAGTGTGAGCCAGGATCACTGAGTGTATAGAGGAGAGATATCACTAGGTGAGAGTGACTACTGTACAGGGCTCTTATAGAGACACAATAGGCGGCTGTATTATAGTAATTACCTGATAGTGATGTATATAGCCTAGGTAGTGTGAGCCAGGATCACTGAGTGTATAGAGGAGAGATATCACCAGGTGAGAGTGACTGCTGTACAGGACTCTTATAGAGACACAATAGGTGGCTGTATTATAGTAATTACCTGATAGTGATGTATATAGCCTAGGTAGTGTGAGCCAGGATCACTGAGTGTATAGAGATATTACCAGGTGAGAGTGACTGCTGTACAGGACTCTTATAGAGACACAATAGGTGGCTGTATTATAGTAATTACCTGATAGTGATGTATATAGCCTAGGTAGTGTGAGCCAGGATCACTGAGTATATAGAGATATCACCAGGTGAGAGTGACTGCTGTACAGGGCTCTTATAGAGACACAATAGGTGGCTGTATTATAGTAATTACCTGATAGTGATGTATATAGTCTAGGTAGTGTGAGCCAGGATCACTGAGTGTATAGAGAGATATCACCAGGTGAGAGTGACTGCTGTACAGGGCTCTTATAGAGACACAATAGGTGGCTGTATTATAGTAATTACCTGATAGTGATGTATATAGCCTAGGTAGTGTGAGCCAGGGTCACTGAGTGTATAGAGGAGAGATATCACCAGGTGAGAGTGACTGCTGTACAGGGCTCTTATAGAGACACAATAGGCGGCTGTATTATAGTAATTACCTGATAGTGATGTATATAGCCTAGGTAGTGTGAGCCAGGATCACTGAGTGTATAGAGATATCACCAGGTGAGAGTGACTGCTGTACAGGACTCTTATAGAGACACAATAGGCGGCTGTATTATAGTAATTACCTGATAGTGATGTATATAGCCTAGGTAGCCAGGATCACTGAGTGTATAGAGAGATATCACCAGGTGAGAGTGACTGCTGTACAGGACTCTTATAGAGACACAATAGGTGGCTGTATTATAGTAATTACCTGATAGTGATGTATATAGCCTAGGTAGTGTGAGCCAGGATCACTGAGTGTATAGAGATATCACCAGGTGAGAGTGACTGCTGTACAGGGCTATTATAGAGACACAATAGGTGGCTGTATTATAGTAATTACCTGATAGTGATGTATATAGCCTAGGTAGTGTGAGCCAGGGTCACTGAGTGTATAGAGAGATATCACCAGGTGAGAGTGACTGCTGTACAGGGCTATTATAGAGACACAATAGGTGGCTGTATTATAGTAATTACCTGATAGTGATGTATATAGCCTAGGTAGTGTGAGCCAGGATCACTGAGTGTATAGAGATATCACCAGGTGAGTGTGACTGATGTACAGGACTCTTATAGAGACACAATAGGTGGCTGTATTATAGTAATTACCTGATAGTGATGTATATAGTCTAGGTAGTGTGAGCCAGGATCACTGAGTGTATAGAGGAGAGATATCACCAGGTGAGAGTGACTGCTGTACAGGACTCTTATAGAGACACAATAGGTGGCTGTATTATAGTAATTACCTGATAGTGATGTATATAGTCTAGGTAGTGTGAGCCAGGATCACTGAGTATATAGAGGAGAGATATCACCAGGTGAGAGTGACTACTGTACAGGGCTCTTATAGAGACACAATAGGTGGCTGTATTATAGTAATTACCTGATAGTGATGTATATAGTCTAGGTAGTGTGAGCCAGGATCACTGAGTGTATAGAGATATCACCAGGTGAGAGTGACTGCTGTACAGGACTCTTATAGAGACACAATAGGCAGCTGTATTATAGTAATTACCTGATAGTGATGTATATAGTCTAGGTAGTGTGAACCAGGGTCACTGAGTGTATAGAGATATCACCAGGTGAGAGTGACTGCTGTACAGGACTCTTATAGAGACACAATAGGTGGCTGTATTATAGTAATTACCTGATAGTGATGTATATAGCCTAGGTAGTGTGAGCCAGGGTCACTGAGTGTATAGAGAGATATCACCAGGTGAGAGTGACTGCTGTACAGGACTCTTATAGAGACACAATAGGTGGCTGTATTATAGTAATTACCTGATAGTGATGTATATAGCCTAGGTAGTGTGAGCCAGGATCACTGAGTATATAGAGATATCACCAGGTGAGAGTGACTGCTGTACAGGACTCTTATAGAGACACAATAGGCGGCTGTATTATAGTAATTACCTGATAGTGATCCTGGCTCACACTACCTAGGCTATATACATCACTATCAGGTAATTACTATAATACAGCCGCCTATTGTGTCTCTATAAGAGTCCTGTACAGCAGTCACTCTCACCTGGTGATATCTCTATATACTCAGTGATCCTGGCTCACACTACCTAGGCTATATACATCACTATCAGGTAATTACTATAATACAGCTGCCTATTGTGTCTCTATAAGAGTCCTGTACAGCAGTCACTCTCACCTGGTGATATCTCTATACACTCAGTGATCCTGGCTCACACTACCTAGACTATATACATCACTATCAGGTAATTACTATAATACAGCCACCTATTGTGTCTCTATAAGAGCCCTGTACAGTAGTCACTCTCACCTGGTGATATCTCTCCTCTATATACTCAGTGATCCTGGCTCACACTACCTAGACTATATACATCACTATCAGGTAATTACTATAATACAGCCACCTATTGTGTCTCTATAAGAGTCCTGTACAGCAGTCACTCTCACCTGGTGATATCTCTCCTCTATACACTCAGTGATCCTGGCTCACACTACCTAGACTATATACATCACTATCAGGTAATTACTATAATACAGCCACCTATTGTGTCTCTATAAGAGTCCTGTACATCAGTCACACTCACCTGGTGATATCTCTATACACTCAGTGATCCTGGCTCACACTACCTAGGCTATATACATCACTATCAGGTAATTACTATAATACAGCCACCTATTGTGTCTCTATAAGAGTCCTGTACAGCAGTCACTCTCACCTGGTGATATCTCTCTATACACTCAGTGATCCTGGCTACCTAGGCTATATACATCACTATCAGGTAATTACTATAATACAGCCGCCTATTGTGTCTCTATAAGAGTCCTGTACAGCAGTCACTCTCACCTGGTGATATCTCTATACACTCAGTGATCCTGGCTCACACTACCTAGGCTATATACATCACTATCAGGTAATTACTATAATACAGCCGCCTATTGTGTCTCTATAAGAGCCCTGTACAGCAGTCACTCTCACCTGGTGATATCTCTCCTCTATACACTCAGTGACCCTGGCTCACACTACCTAGGCTATATACATCACTATCAGGTAATTACTATAATACAGCCACCTATTGTGTCTCTATAAGAGCCCTGTACAGCAGTCACTCTCACCTGGTGATATCTCTCTATACACTCAGTGATCCTGGCTCACACTACCTAGGCTATATACATCACTGAGTGTATAGAGATATCACCAGGTGAGAGTGACTGCTGTACAGGACTCTTATAGAGACACAATAGGCGGCTGTATTATAGTAATTACCTGATAGTGATGTATATAGCCTAGGTAGTGTGAGCCAGGATCACTGAGTGTATAGAGATATCACCAGGTGAGAGTGACTGCTGTACAGGACTCTTATAGAGACACAATAGGTGGCTGTATTATAGTAATTACCTGATAGTGATGTATATAGTCTAGGTAGTGTGAGCCAGGGTCACTGAGTGTATAGAGAGATATCACCAGGTGAGAGTGACTGCTGTACAGGACTCTTATAGAGACACAATAGGTGGCTGTATTATAGTAATTACCTGATAGTGATGTATATAGCCTAGGTAGTGTGAGCCAGGGTCACTGAGTGTATAGAGGAGAGATATCACCAGGTGAGAGTGACTGCTGTACAGGGCTCTTATAGAGACACAATAGGCGGCTGTATTATAGTAATTACCTGATAGTGATGTATATAGCCTAGGTAGTGTGAGCCAGGATCACTGAGTGTATAGAGAGATATCACCAGGTGAGAGTGACTGCTGTACAGGACTCTTATAGAGACACAATAGGCGGCTGTATTATAGTAATTACCTGATAGTGATGTATATAGCCTAGGTAGTGTGAGCCAGGATCACTGAGTGTATAGAGATATCACCAGGTGAGAGTGACTGCTGTACAGGACTCTTATAGAGACACAATAGGCGGCTGTATTATAGTAATTACCTGATAGTGATGTATATAGCCTAGGTAGCCAGGATCACTGAGTGTATAGAGAGATATCACCAGGTGAGAGTGACTGCTGTACAGGACTCTTATAGAGACACAATAGGTGGCTGTATTATAGTAATTACCTGATAGTGATGTATATAGCCTAGGTAGTGTGAGCCAGGATCACTGAGTGTATAGAGAGATATCACCAGGTGAGAGTGACTGCTGTACAGGACTCTTATAGAGACACAATAGGTGGCTGTATTATAGTAATTACCTGATAGTGATGTATATAGCCTAGGTAGTGTGAGCCAGGATCACTGAGTGTATAGAGATATATCACCAGGTGAGAGTGACTGCTGTACAGGGCTCTTATAGAGACACAATAGGTGGCTGTATTATAGTAACTACCTGATAGTGATGTATATAGCCTAGGTAGCCAGGATCACTGAGTATATCGAGGAGAGATATCACCAGGTGAGAGTGACTGCTGTACAGGACTCTTATAGAGACACAATAGGCGGCTGTATTATAGTAATTACCTGATAGTGATGTATATAGTCTAGGTAGTGTGAGCCAGGATCACTGAGTATATAGAGGAGAGATATCACCAGGTGAGAGTGACTACTGTACAGGGCTCTTATAGAGACACAATAGGTGGCTGTATTATAGTAATTACCTGATAGTGATGTATATAGTCTAGGTAGTGTGAGCCAGGATCACTGAGTGTATAGAGATATCACCAGGTGAGAGTGACTGCTGTACAGGACTCTTATAGAGACACAATAGGGGGCTGTAATATAGCAATTACCTGATAGTGATGTATATAGCCTAGGTAGTGTGAGCCAGGGTCACTGAGTGTATAGAGGAGAGATATCACCAGGTGAGAGTGACTGCTGTACAGGGCTCTTATAGAGACACAATAGTTGGCTGTACTATAGTAATTACCTGATAGTGATGTATATAGCCTAGGTAGTGTGAGCCAGGATCACTGAGTGTATAGAGAGATATCACCAGGTGAGAGTGACTGCTGTACAGGACTCTTATAGAGACACAATAGGTGGCTGTATTATAGTAATTACCTGATAGTGATGTATATAGCCTAGGTAGTGTGAGCCAGGATCACTGAGTGTATATAGAGATATCACCAGGTGAGAGTGACTGCTGTACAGGGCTCTTATAGAGACACAATAGGTGGCTGTATTATAGTAATTACCTGATAGTGACGTATATAGTCTAGGTAGTGTGAGCCAGGGTCACTGAGTGTATAGAGAGATATCACCAGGTGAGAGTGACTGCTGTACAGGGCTCTTATAGAGACACAATAGGCGGCTGTATTATAGTAATTACCCGAAAGTGATGTATATAGTCTAGGTAGTGTGAGCCAGGGACACTGAGTGTATAGAGAGATATCACCAGGTGAGAGTGACTGCTGTACAGGACTCTTATAGAGACACAATAGGCGGCTGTATTATAGTAATTACCTGATAGTGATGTATATACCTAGGTAGTGTGAGCCAGGGTCACTGAGTGTATAGAGATATCACCAGGTGAGAGTGACTGCTGTACATGGCTCTTATAGAGACACAATAGGCGGCTGTATTATAGTAATTACCTGATATTGATGTATATAGCCTAGGTAGTGTGAGCCAGGATCACTGAGTGTATAGAGAGATATCACCAGGTGAGAGTGACTGCTGTACAGGGCTCTTATAGAGACACAATAGGTGGCTGTATTATAGTAATTACCTGATAGTGATGTATATAGCCTAGGTAGTGTGAGCCAGGATCACTGAGTATATAGAGATATCACCAGGTGAGAGTGACTGCTGTATAGGACTCTTATAGAGACACAATAGGTGGCTGTATTATAGCAATTACCTGATAGTGATGTATATAGTCTAGGTAGTGTGAGCCAGGGTCACTGAGTGTATAGAGATATCACCAGGTGAGAGTGACTGCTGTACAGGGCTCTTATAGAGACACAATAGGTGACTGTATTATAGTAATTACCTGATAGTGATGTATATAGCCTAGGTAGTGTGAGCCAGGGTCACTGAGTGTATAGAGGAGAGATATCACCTGGTGAGAGTGACTGCTGTACAGGGCTCTTATAGAGACACAATAAGCGGCTGTATGATAGTAATTACCTGATAGTGATGTATATAGCCTAGGTAGTGTGAGCCAGGATCACTGAGTGTATAGAGATATCACCAGGTGAGAGTGACTGCTGTACAGGACTCTTATAGAGACACAATAGGCAGCTGTATTATAGTAATTACCTGATAGTGATGTATATAGCCTAGGTAGTGTGAGCCAGGATCACTGAGTGTATAGAGATATCACCAGGTAAGAGTGACTGCTGTACAGGACTCTTATAGAGACACAATAGGTGGCTGTATTATAGTAATTACCTGATAGTGATGTATATAGTCTAGGTAGTGTGAGCCAGGATCACTGAGTGTATAGAGATATCACCAGGTGAGAGTGACTGCTGTACAGGACTCTTATAGAGACACAATAGGTGGCTGTATTATAGTAATTACCTGATAGTGATGTATATAGTCTAGGTAGTGTGAGCCAGGGTCACTGAGTGTATAGAGATATCACCAGGTGAGAGTGACTGCTGTACAGGACTCTTATAGAGACACAATAGGTGGCTGTATTATAGTAATTACCTGATAGTGATGTATATAGCCTAGGTAGTGTGAGCCAGGATCACTGAGTGTATAGAGATATCACCAGGTGAGAGTGACTGCTGTACAGGACTCTTATAGAGACACAATAGGTGGCTGTATTATAGTAATTACCTGATAGTGATGTATATAGCCTAGGTAGTGTGAGCCAGGATCACTGAGTGTATATAGAGATATCACCAGGTGAGAGTGACTGCTGTACAGGGCTCTTATAGAGACACAATAGGTGGCTGTATTATAGTAATTACCTGATAGTGACGTATATAGTCTAGGTAGTGTGAGCCAGGGTCACTGAGTGTATAGAGATATCACCAGGTGAGAGTGACTGCTGTACAGGACTCTTATAGAGACACAATAGGTGGCTGTATTATAGTAATTACCTGATAGTGATGTATATAGCCTAGGTAGTGTGAGCCAGGGTCACTGAGTGTATAGAGGAGAGATATCACCTGGTGAGAGTGACTGCTGTACAGGGCTCTTATAGAGACACAATAAGCGGCTGTATGATAGTAATTACCTGATAGTGATGTATATAGCCTAGGTAGTGTGAGCCAGGATCACTGAGTGTATAGAGATATCACCAGGTGAGAGTGACTGCTGTACAGGACTCTTATAGAGACACAATAGGTGGCTGTATTATAGTAATGACCTGATAGTGATGTATATAGCCTAGGTAGTGTGAGCCAGGATCACTGAGTGTATAGAGATATCACCAGGTGAGAGTGACTGCTGTACAGGGCTCTTATAGAGACACAATAGGCGGCTGTATTATAGTAATTACCTGATAGTGATGTATATAGCCTAGGTAGTGTGAGCCAGGATCACTGAGTGTATAGAGGAGAGATATCACCAGGTGAGAGTGACTGCTGTACAGGACTCTTATAGAGACACAATAGGTGGCTGTATTATAGTAATTACCTGATAGTGATGTATATAGTCTAGGTAGTGTGAGCCAGGATCACTGAGTGTATAGAGATATCACCAGGTGAGTGTGACTGCTGTACAGGACTCTTATAGAGACACAATAGGCGGCTGTATTATAGTAATTACCTGATAGTGATGTATATAGCCTAGGTAGTGTGAGCCAGGATCACTGAGTGTATAGAGATATTACCAGGTGAGAGTGACTGCTGTACAGGACTCTTATAGAGACACAATAGGTGGCTGTATTATAGTAATTACCTGATAGTGATGTATATAGCCTAGGTAGTGTGAGCCAGGGTCACTGAGTGTATAGAGAGATATCACCAGGTGAGAGTGACTGCTGTACAGGACTCTTATAGAGACACAATAGGTGGCTGTATTATAGTAATTACCTGATAGTGATGTATATAGCCTAGGTAGTGTGAGCCAGGATCACTGAGTATATAGAGATATCACCAGGTGAGAGTGACTGCTGTACAGGGCTCTTATAGAGACACAATAGGTGGCTGTATTATAGTAATTACCTGATAGTGATGTATATAGCCTAGGTAGTGTGAGCCAGGGTCACTGAGTGTATAGAGGAGAGATATCACCTGGTGAGAGTGACTGCTGTACAGGGCTCTTATAGAGACACAATAAGCGGCTGTATGATAGTAATTACCTGATAGTGATGTATATAGCCTAGGTAGTGTGAGCCAGGATCACTGAGTGTATAGAGATATCACCAGGTGAGAGTGACTGCTGTACAGGACTCTTATAGAGACACAATAGGTGGCTGTATTATAGTAATTACCTGATAGTGATGTATATAGTCTAGGTAGTGTGAGCCAGGGTCACTGAGTGTATAGAGAGATATCACCAGGTGAGAGTGACTGCTGTACAGGGCTATTATAGAGACACAATAGGTGGCTGTATTATAGTAATTACCTGATAGTGATGTATATAGCCTAGGTAGTGTGAGCCAGGATCACTGAGTGTATAGAGATATCACCAGGTGAGTGTGACTGATGTACAGGACTCTTATAGAGACACAATAGGTGGCTGTATTATAGTAATTACCTGATAGTGATGTATATAGTCTAGGTAGTGTGAGCCAGGATCACTGAGTGTATAGAGGAGAGATATCACCAGGTGAGAGTGACTGCTGTACAGGACTCTTATAGAGACACAATAGGTGGCTGTATTATAGTAATTACCTGATAGTGATGTATATAGTCTAGGTAGTGTGAGCCAGGATCACTGAGTATATAGAGGAGAGATATCACCAGGTGAGAGTGACTACTGTACAGGGCTCTTATAGAGACACAATAGGTGGCTGTATTATAGTAATTACCTGATAGTGATGTATATAGTCTAGGTAGTGTGAGCCAGGATCACTGAGTGTATAGAGATATCACCAGGTGAGAGTGACTGCTGTACAGGACTCTTATAGAGACACAATAGGCAGCTGTATTATAGTAATTACCTGATAGTGATGTATATAGTCTAGGTAGTGTGAACCAGGGTCACTGAGTGTATAGAGATATCACCAGGTGAGAGTGACTGCTGTACAGGACTCTTATAGAGACACAATAGGCGGCTGTATTATAGTAATTACCTGATAGTGATCCTGGCTCACACTACCTAGACTATATACATCACTATCAGGTAATTACTATAATACAGCCGCCTATTGTGTCTCTATAAGAGTCCTGTACAGCAGTCACTCTCACCTGGTGATATCTCTATACACTCAGTGACCCTGGTTCACACTACCTAGACTATATACATCACTATCAGGTAATTACTATAATACAGCTGCCTATTGTGTCTCTATAAGAGTCCTGTACAGCAGTCACTCTCACCTGGTGATATCTCTATACACTCAGTGATCCTGGCTCACACTACCTAGACTATATACATCACTGAGTGTATAGAGATATCACCAGGTGAGAATGACTGCTGTACAGGACTCTTATAGAGACACAATAGGGGGCTGTAATATAGCAATTACCTGATAGTGATGTATATAGCCTAGGTAGTGTGAGCCAGGGTCACTGAGTGTATAGAGGAGAGATATCACCAGGTGAGAGTGACTGCTGTACAGGGCTCTTATAGAGACACAATAGTTGGCTGTACTATAGTAATTACCTGATAGTGATGTATATAGCCTAGGTAGTGTGAGCCAGGATCACTGAGTGTATAGAGAGATATCACCAGGTGAGAGTGACTGCTGTACAGGACTCTTATAGAGACACAATAGGTGGCTGTATTATAGTAATTACCTGATAGTGATGTATATAGCCTAGGTAGTGTGAGCCAGGATCACTGAGTGTATATAGAGATATCACCAGGTGAGAGTGACTGCTGTACAGGGCTCTTATAGAGACACAATAGGTGGCTGTATTATAGTAATTACCTGATAGTGACGTATATAGTCTAGGTAGTGTGAGCCAGGGTCACTGAGTGTATAGAGAGATATCACCAGGTGAGAGTGACTGCTGTACAGGACTCTTATAGAGACACAATAGGCGGCTGTATTATAGTAATTACCTGATAGTGATGTATATACCTAGGTAGTGTGAGCCAGGGTCACTGAGTGTATAGAGATATCACCAGGTGAGAGTGACTGCTGTACATGGCTCTTATAGAGACACAATAGGCGGCTGTATTATAGTAATTACCTGATATTGATGTATATAGCCTAGGTAGTGTGAGCCAGGATCACTGAGTGTATAGAGAGATATCACCAGGTGAGAGTGACTACTGTACAGGGCTCTTATAGAGACACAATAGGCGGCTGTATTATAGTAATTACCTGATAGTGATGTATATAGCCTAGGTAGTGTGAGCCAGGATCACTGAGTGTATAGAGGAGAGATATCACCAGGTGAGAGTGACTGCTGTACAGGACTCTTATAGAGACACAATAGGTGGCTGTATTATAGTAATTACCTGATAGTGATGTATATAGTCTAGGTAGTGTGAGCCAGGATCACTGAGTGTATAGAGATATCACCAGGTGAGTGTGACTGCTGTACAGGACTCTTATAGAGACACAATAGGCGGCTGTATTATAGTAATTACCTGATAGTGATGTATATAGTCTAGGTAGTGTGAGCCAGGATCACTGAGTGTATAGAGAGATATCACCAGGTGAGTGTGACTGCTGTACAGGACTCTTATAGAGACACAATAGGTGGCTGTATTATAGTAATTACCTGATAGTGATGTATATAGCCTAGGTAGTGTGAGCCAGGATCACTGAGTATATAGAGATATCACCAGGTGAGAGTGACTGCTGTACAGGGCTCTTATAGAGACACAATAGGTGGCTGTATTATAGTAATTACCTGATAGTGATGTATATAGTCTAGGTAGTGTGAGCCAGGATCACTGAGTGTATAGAGAGATATCACCAGGTGAGAGTGACTGCTGTACAGGGCTCTTATAGAGACACAATAGGTGGCTGTATTATAGTAATTACCTGATAGTGATGTATATAGCCTAGGTAGTGTGAGCCAGGGTCACTGAGTGTATAGAGGAGAGATATCACCAGGTGAGAGTGACTGCTGTACAGGGCTCTTATAGAGACACAATAGGCGGCTGTATTATAGTAATTACCTGATAGTGATGTATATAGCCTAGGTAGTGTGAGCCAGGATCACTGAGTGTATAGAGATATCACCAGGTGAGAGTGACTGCTGTACAGGACTCTTATAGAGACACAATAGGTGGCTGTATTATAGTAATTACCTGATAGTGATGTATATAGTCTAGGTAGTGTGAGCCAGGATCACTGAGTGTATAGAGAGATATCACCAGGTGAGAGTGACTACTGTACAGGGCTCTTATAGAGACACAATAGGCGGCTGTATTATAGTAATTACCTGATAGTGATGTATATAGCCTAGGTAGTGTGAGCCAGGATCACTGAGTGTATAGAGGAGAGATATCACCAGGTGAGAGTGACTGCTGTACAGGGCTCTTATAGAGACACAATAGGTGGCTGTATTATAGTAATTACCTGATAGTGATGTATATAGTCTAGGTAGTGTGAGCCAGGATCACTGGGTGTATAGAGATATCACCAGGTGAGAGTGACTGCTGTACAGGGCTCTTATAGAGACACAATAGGTGGCTGTATTATAGTAATTACCTGATAGTGATGTATATAGCCTATGTAGTGTGAGGCAGGATCACTGAGTGTATAGAGAGATATCACCAGGTGAGAGTGACTGCTGTACAGGACTCTTATAGAGACACAATAGGCGGCTGTATTATAGTAATTACCTGATAGTGATGTATATAGCCTAGGTAGTGTGAGCCAGGATCACTGAGTGTATAGAGAGATATCACTAGGTGAGAGTGACTGCTGTACAGGACTCTTATAGAGACACAATAGGTGGCTGTATTATAGTAATTACCTGATAGTGATGTATATAGTCTAGGTAGTGTGAGCCAGGGTCACTGAGTGTATAGAGAGATATCACCAGGTGAGAGTGACTGCTGTACAGGGCTATTATAGAGACACAATAGGTGGCTGTATTATAGTAATTACCTGATAGTGATGTATATAGTCTAGGTAGTGTGAGCCAGGGTCACTGAGTGTATAGAGAGATATCACCAGGTGAGAGTGACTGCTGTACAGGGCTATTATAGAGATACAATAGGTGGCTGTATTATAGTAATTACCTGATAGTGATGTATATAGTCTAGGTAGTGTGAGCCAGGGTCACTGAGTGTATAGAGAGATATCACCAGGTGAGAGTGACTGCTGTACAGGGCTATTATAGAGACACAATAGGTGGCTGTATTATAGTAATTACCTGATAGTGATGTATATAGTCTAGGTAGTGTGAGCCAGGATCACTGAGTGTATAGAGGAGAGATATCACCAGGTGAGAGTGACTGCTGTACAGGACTCTTATAGAGACACAATAGGTGGCTGTATTATAGTAATTACCTGATAGTGATGTATATAGTCTAGGTAGTGTGAGCCAGGGTCACTGAGTGTATAGAGAGATATCACCAGGTGAGAGTGACTGCTGTACAGGACTCTTATAGAGACACAATAGGCGGCTGTATTATAGTAATTACCTGATAGTGATGTATATAGTCTAGGTAGTGTGAGCCAGGATCACTGAGTGTATAGAGATATCACCAGGTGAGAATGACTGCTGTACAGGACTCTTATAGAGACACAATAGGTGGCTGTATTATAGTAATTACCTGATAGTGATGTATATAGTCTAGGTAGTGTGAGCCAGGATCACTGAGTATATAGAGGAGAGATATCACCAGGTGAGAGTGACTACTGTACAGGGCTCTTATAGAGACACAATAGGTGGCTGTATTATAGTAATTACCTGATAGTGATGTATATAGCCTAGGTAGTGTGAGCCAGGATCACTGAGTGTATAGAGAGATATCACCAGGTGAGAGTGACTGCTGTACAGGGCTCTTATAGAGACACAATAGGTGGCTGTATTATAGTAATTACCTGATAGTGACGTATATAGTCTAGGTAGTGTGAGCCAGGGTCACTGAGTGTATAGAGAGATATCACCAGGTGAGAGTGACTGCTGTACAGGACTCTTATAGAGACACAATAGGCGGCTGTATTATAGTAATTACCTGATAGTGATGTATATAGCCTAGGTAGTGTGAGCCAGGGTCACTGAGTGTATAGAGGAGAGATATCACCTGGTGAGAGTGACTGCTGTACAGGGCTCTTATAGAGACACAATAAGCGGCTGTATGATAGTAATTACCTGATAGTGATGTATATAGCCTAGGTAGTGTGAGCCAGGATCACTGAGTGTATAGAGATATCACCAGGTGAGAGTGACTGCTGTACAGGACTCTTATAGAGACACAATAGGTGGCTGTATTATAGTAATTACCTGATAGTGATGTATATAGCCTAGGTAGTGTGAGCCAGGATCACTGAGTGTATAGAGATATCACGAGGTGAGAGTGACTGCTGTACAGGACTCTTATAGAGACACAATAGGCAGCTGTATTATAGTAATTACCTGATAGTGATGTATATAGCCTAGGTAGTGTGAGCCAGGATCACTGAGTGTATAGAGATATCACCAGGTGAGAATGACTGCTGTACAGGACTCTTATAGAGACACAATAGGTGGCTGTATTATAGTAATTACCTGATAGTGATGTATATAGTCTAGGTAGTGTGAGCCAGGATCACTGAGTGTATAGAGATATCACGAGGTGAGAGTGACTGCTGTACAGGACTCTTATAGAGACACAATAGGTGGCTGTATTATAGTAATTACCAGATAGTGATGTATATAGTCTAGGTAGTGTGAGCCAGGATCACTGAGTGTATAGAGATATCACCAGGTGAGAGTGACTGCTGTACAGGACTCTTATAGAGACACAATAGGTGGCTGTATTATAGTAATTACCTGATAGTGATGTATATAGTCTAGGTAGTGTGAGCCAGGATCACTGAGTGTATAGAGATATCACCAGGTGAGAGTGACTGCTGTACAGGACTCTTATAGAGACACAATAGGTGGCTGTATTATAGTAATTACCTGATAGTGATGTATATAGCCTAGGTAGTGTGAGGCAGGATCACTGAGTGTATAGAGAGATATCACCAGGTGAGAGTGACTGCTGTACAGGACTCTTATAGAGACACAATAGGCGGCTGTATTATAGTAATTACCTGATAGTGATGTATATAGCCTAGGTAGTGTGAGCCAGGATCACTGAGTGTATAGAGAGATATCACTAGGTGAGAGTGACTGCTGTACAGGACTCTTATAGAGACACAATAGGTGGCTGTATTATAGTAATTACCTGATAGTGATGTATATAGTCTAGGTAGTGTGAGCCAGGGTCACTGAGTGTATAGAGAGATATCACCAGGTGAGAGTGACTGCTGTACAGGGCTATTATAGAGACACAATAGGTGGCTGTATTATAGTAATTACCTGATAGTGATGTATATAGTCTAGGTAGTGTGATCCAGGATCACTGAGTGTATAGAGATATCACCAGGGGAGAGTGACTGCTTTACAGGACTCTTATAGAGACACAATAGGTGGCTGTATTATAGTAATTACCTGATAGTGATGTATATAGCCTAGGTAGCCAGGATCACTGAGTATATCGAGGAGAGATATCACCAGGTGAGAGTGACTGCTGTACAGGACTCTTATAGAGACACAATAGGTGGCTGTATTATAGTAATTACCTGATAGTGATGTATATAGTCTAGGTAGTGTGAGCCAGGATCACTGAGTGTATAGAGATATCACGAGGTGAGAGTGACTGCTGTACAGGACTCTTATAGAGACACAATAGGTGGCTGTATTATAGTAATTACCTGATAGTGATGTATATAGTCTAGGTAGTGTGAGCCAGGATCACTGAGTGTATAGAGATATCACGAGGTGAGAGTGACTGCTGTACAGGACTCTTATAGAGACACAATAGGTGGCTGTATTATAGTAATTACCTGATAGTGATGTATATAGTCTAGGTAGTGTGAGCCAGGGTCACTGAGTGTATAGAGGAGAGATATCACCAGGTGAGAGTGACTGCTGTACAGGACTCTTATAGAGACACAATAGGTGGCTGTATTATAGTAATTACCTGATAGTGATGTATATAGTCTAGGTAGTGTGAGCCAGGATCACTGAGTGTATAGAGATATCACGAGGTGAGAGTGACTGCTGTACAGGACTCTTATAGAGACACAATAGGTGGCTGTATTATAGTAATTACCTGATAGTGATGTATATAGTCTAGGTAGTGTGAGCCAGGATCACTGAGTGTATAGAGATATCACCAGGTGAGTGTGACTGATGTACAGGACTCTTATAGAGACACAATAGGTGGCTGTATTATAGTAATTACCTGATAGTGATGTATATAGCCTAGGTAGTGTGAGCCAGGATCACTGAGTGTATAGAGATATCACCAGGTGAGAGTGACTGCTGTACAGGACTCTTATAGAGACACAATAGGTGGCTGTATTATAGTAATTACCTGATAGTGATGTATATAGTCTAGGTAGTGTGAGCCAGGATCACTGAGTGTATAGAGGAGAGATATCACCAGGTGAGAGTGACTGCTGTACAGGACTCTTATAGAGACACAATAGGTGACTGTATTTTAGTAATTACCTGATAGTGATGTATATAGCCTAGGTAGTGTGAGCCAGGATCACTGAGTGTATAGAGATATCACCAGGTGAGAGTGACTGCTGTACAGGACTCTTATAGAGACACAATAGGTGGCTGTATTATAGTAATTACCTGATAGTGATGTATATAGCCTAGGTAGTGTGAGCCAGGATCACTGAGTGTATAGAGAGATATCACCAGGTGAGAGTGACTGCTGTACAGGGCTCTTATAGAGACACAATAGGTGGCTGTATTATAGTAACTACCTGATAGTGATGTATATAGCCTAGGTAGCCAGGATCACTGAGTATATCGAGGAGAGATATCACCAGGTGAGAGTGACTGCTGTACAGGGCTCTTATAGAGACACAATAGGTGGATGTATTATAGTAATTACCTGATAGGGATGTATATAGTCTAGGTAGTGTGAGCCAGGATCACTGAGTGTATAGAGAGATATCACCAGCTGAGTGTGACTGCTGTACAGGACTCTTATAGAGACACAATAGGTGGCTGTATTATAGTAATTACCTGATAGTGATGTATATAGTCTAGGTAGTGTGAGCCAGGATCACTGAGTGTATAGAGATATCACCAGGTGAGAGTGAATGCTGTACAGGACTCTTACAGAGACACAATAGGTGGCTGTATTATAGTAATTACCTGATAGTGATGTATATAGCCTAGGTAGTGTGAGCCAGGGTCACTGAGTGTATAGAGAGATATCACCAGGTGAGAGTGACTGCTGTACAGGACTCTTATAGAGACACAATAGGTGGCTGTATTATAGTAATTACCTGATAGTGATGTATATAGCCTAGGTAGTGTGAGCCAGGATCACTGAGTGTATAGAGATATCACGAGGTGAGAGTGACTGCTGTACAGGACTCTTATAGAGACACAATAGGCAGCTGTATTATAGTAATTACCTGATAGTGATGTATATAGCCTAGGTAGTGTGAGCCAGGATCACTGAGTGTATAGAGATATCACCAGGTGAGAATGACTGCTGTACAGGACTCTTATAGAGACACAATAGGTGGCTGTATTATAGTAATTACCTGATAGTGATGTATATAGTCTAGGTAGTGTGAGCCAGGATCACTGAGTGTATAGAGATATCACCAGGTGAGAGTGACTGCTGTACAGGACTCTTATAGAGACACAATAGGTGGCTGTATTATAGTAATTACCTGATAGTGATGTATATAGTCTAGGTAGTGTGAGCCAGGATCACTGAGTGTATAGAGATATCACGAGGTGAGAGTGACTGCTGTACAGGACTCTTATAGAGACACAATAGGTGGCTGTATTATAGTAATTACCAGATAGTGATGTATATAGTCTAGGTAGTGTGAGCCAGGATCACTGAGTGTATAGAGATATCACCAGGTGAGAGTGACTGCTGTACAGGACTCTTATAGAGACACAATAGGTGGCTGTATTATAGTAATTACCTGATAGTGATGTATATAGCCTAGGTAGTGTGAGGCAGGATCACTGAGTGTATAGAGAGATATCACCAGGTGAGAGTGACTGCTGTACAGGACTCTTATAGAGACACAATAGGCGGCTGTATTATAGTAATTACCTGATAGTGATGTATATAGCCTAGGTAGTGTGAGCCAGGATCACTGAGTGTATAGAGAGATATCACTAGGTGAGAGTGACTGCTGTACAGGACTCTTATAGAGACACAATAGGTGGCTGTATTATAGTAATTACCTGATAGTGATGTATATAGTCTAGGTAGTGTGAGCCAGGGTCACTGAGTGTATAGAGAGATATCACCAGGTGAGAGTGACTGCTGTACAGGGCTATTATAGAGACACAATAGGTGGCTGTATTATAGTAATTACCTGATAGTGATGTATATAGTCTAGGTAGTGTGATCCAGGATCACTGAGTGTATAGAGATATCACCAGGGGAGAGTGACTGCTTTACAGGACTCTTATAGAGACACAATAGGTGGCTGTATTATAGTAATTACCTGATAGTGATGTATATAGCCTAGGTAGCCAGGATCACTGAGTATATCGAGGAGAGATATCACCAGGTGAGAGTGACTGCTGTACAGGACTCTTATAGAGACACAATAGGTGGCTGTATTATAGTAATTACCTGATAGTGATGTATATAGTCTAGGTAGTGTGAGCCAGGATCACTGAGTGTATAGAGATATCACGAGGTGAGAGTGACTGCTGTACAGGACTCTTATAGAGACACAATAGGTGGCTGTATTATAGTAATTACCTGATAGTGATGTATATAGTCTAGGTAGTGTGAGCCAGGATCACTGAGTGTATAGAGATATCACGAGGTGAGAGTGACTGCTGTACAGGACTCTTATAGAGACACAATAGGTGGCTGTATTATAGTAATTACCTGATAGTGATGTATATAGTCTAGGTAGTGTGAGCCAGGGTCACTGAGTGTATAGAGAGATATCACCAGGTGAGAGTGACTGCTGTACAGGACTCTTATAGAGACACAATAGGTGGCTGTATTATAGTAATTACCTGATAGTGATGTATATAGCCTAGGTAGTGTGAGCCAGGATCACTGAGTGTATAGAGATATCACCAGGTGAGAGTGACTGCTGTACAGGACTCTTATAGAGACACAATAGGTGGCTGTATTATAGTAATTACCTGATAGTGATGTATATAGTCTAGGTAGTGTGAGCCAGGATCACTGAGTGTATAGAGGAGAGATATCACCAGGTGAGAGTGACTGCTGTACAGGACTCTTATAGAGACACAATAGGTGGCTGTATTATAGTAATTACCTGATAGTGATGTATATAGCCTAGGTAGTGTGAGCCAGGGTCACTGAGTGTATAGATATATCACCAGGTGAGAGTGACTGCTGTACAGGGCTCTTATAGAGACACAATAGGTGACTGTATTTTAGTAATTACCTGATAGTGATGTATATAGCCTAGGTAGTGTGAGCCAGGATCACTGAGTGTATAGAGATATCACCAGGTGAGAGTGACTGCTGTACAGGACTCTTATAGAGACACAATAGGTGGCTGTATTATAGTAATTACCTGATAGTGATGTATATAGCCTAGGTAGTGTGAGCCAGGATCACTGAGTGTATAGAGAGATATCACCAGGTGAGAGTGACTGCTGTACAGGACTCTTATAGAGACACAATAGGTGGCTGTATTATAGTAATTACCTGATAGTGATGTATATAGCCTAGGTAGTGTGAGCCAGGATCACTGAGTGTATAGAGATATATCACCAGGTGAGAGTGACTGCTGTACAGGGCTCTTATAGAGACACAATAGGTGGCTGTATTATAGTAACTACCTGATAGTGATGTATATAGCCTAGGTAGCCAGGATCACTGAGTATATCGAGGAGAGATATCACCAGGTGAGAGTGACTGCTGTACAGGGCTCTTATAGAGACACAATAGGTGGATGTATTATAGTAATTACCTGATAGGGATGTATATAGTCTAGGTAGTGTGAGCCAGGATCACTGAGTGTATAGAGAGATATCACCAGGTGAGTGTGACTGCTGTACAGGACTCTTATAGAGACACAATAGGTGGCTGTATTATAGTAATTACCTGATAGTGATGTATATAGTCTAGGTAGTGTGAGCCAGGATCACTGAGTGTATAGAGATATCACCAGGTGAGAGTGAATGCTGTACAGGACTCTTACAGAGACACAATAGGTGGCTGTATTATAGTAATTACCTGATAGTGATGTATATAGCCTAGGTAGTGTGAGCCAGGATCACTGAGTGTATAGAGATATCACCAGGTGAGAGTGACTGCTGTACAGGACTCTTATAGAGACACAATAGGTGGCTGTATTATAGTAATTACCTGATAGTGATGTATATAGCCTAGGTAGTGTGAGCCAGGATCACTGAGTGTATAGAGATATCACCAGGTGAGAGTGAATGCTGTACAGGACTCTTATAGAGACACAATAGGTGGCTGTATTATAGTAATTACCTGATAGTGATGTATATAGCCTAGGTAGTGTGAGCCAGGATCACTGAGTATATAGAGATATCACCAGGTGAGAGTGACTGCTGTACAGGGCTCTTATAGAGACACAATAGGTGGCTGTATTATAGTAATTACCTGATAGTGATGTATATAGTCTAGGTAGTGTGAGCCAGGATCACTGAGTGTATAGAGAGATATCACCAGGTGAGAGAGACTGCTGTACAGGGCTCTTATAGAGACACAATAGGTGGCTGTATTATAGTAATTACCTGATAGTGATGTATATAGCCTAGGTAGTGTGAGCCAGGGTCACTGAGTGTATAGAGGAGAGATATCACCAGGTGAGAGTGACTGCTGTACAGGGCTCTTATAGAGACACAATAGGCGGCTGTATTATAGTAATTACCTGATAGTGATGTATATAGCCTAGGTAGTGTGAGCCAGGATCACTGAGTGTATAGAAATATCACCAGGTGAGAGTGACTGCTGTACAGGACTCTTATAAAGACACAATAGGTGACTGTATTTTAGTAATTACCTGATAGTGATGTATATAGCCTAGGTAGTGTGAGCCAGGATCACTGAGTGTATAGAGATATCACCAGGTGAGAGTGACTGCTGTACAGGACTCTTATAGAGACACAATAGGCGGCTGTATTATAGTAATTACCTGATAGTGATGTATATAGCCTAGGTAGCCAGGATCACTGAGTGTATAGATATATCACCAGGTGAGAGTGACTGCTGTACAGGACTCTTATAGAGACACAATAGGTGGCTGTATTATAGTAATTACCTGATAGTGATGTATATAGCCTAGGTAGTGTGAGCCAGGATCACTGAGTGTATAGAGATATCACCAGGTGAGAGTGACTGCTGTACAGGACTCTTATAGAGACACAATAGGTGGCTGTATTATAGTAATTACCTGATAGTGATGTATATAGCCTAGGTAGTGTGAGCCAGGATCACTGAGTGTATAGAGATATCACCAGGTGAGAGTGAATGCTGTACAGGACTCTTACAGAGACACAATAGGTGGCTGTATTATAGTAATTACCTGATAGTGATGTATATAGCCTAGGTAGTGTGAGCCAGGATCACTGAGTGTATAGAGATATCACCAGGTGAGAGTGAATGCTGTACAGGACTCTTACAGAGACACAATAGGTGGCTGTATTATAGTAATTACCTGATAGTGATGTATATAGCCTAGGTAGTGTGAGCCAGGATCACTGAGTGTATAGAGATATCACCAGGTGAGAGTGACTGCTGTACAGGACTCTTATAGAGACACAATAGGTGGCTGTATTATAGTAATTACCTGATAGTGATGTATATAGCCTAGGTAGTGTGAGCCAGGGTCACTGAGTGTATAGAGGAGAGATATCACCAGGTGAGAGTGACTGCTGTACAGGGCTCTTATAGAGACACAATAGGCGGCTGTATTATAGTAATTACCTGATAGTGATGTATATAGCCTAGGTAGTGTGAGCCAGGGTCACTGAGTGTATAGAGGAGAGATATCACCAGGTGAGAGTGACTGCTGTACAGGACTCTTATAGAGACACAATAGGTGGCTGTATTATAGTAATTACCTGATAGTGATGTATATAGCCTAGGTAGTGTGAGCCAGGGTCACTGAGTGTATAGAGGAGAGATATCACCAGGTGAGAGTGACTGCTGTACAGGGCTCTTATAGAGACACAATAGGCGGCTGTATTATAGTAATTACCTGATAGTGATGTATATAGCCTAGGTAGTGTGAGCCAGGGTCACTGAGTGTATAGAGGAGAGATATCACCAGGTGAGAGTGACTGCTGTACAGGACTCTTATAGAGACACAATAGGTGGCTGTATTATAGTAATTACCTGATAGTGATGTATATAGCCTAGGTAGTGTGAGCCAGGATCACTGAGTGTATAGAGAGATATCACCAGGTGAGATTGACTGCTGTACAGGACTCTTATAGAGACACAATAGGTGGCTGTATTATAGTAATTACCTGATAGTGATGTATATAGTCTAGGTAGTGTGAGCCAGGATCACTGAGTGTATAGAGAGATATCACCAGGTGAGAGTGACTGCTGTACAGGACTCTTATAGAGACACAATAGGTGGCTGTATTATAGTAATTACCTGATAGTGATGTATATAGCCTAGGTAGCCAGGATCACTGAGTGTATAGAGAGAGATCACCAGGTGAGAGTGACTGCTGTACAGGACTCTTATAGAGACACAATAGGTGGCTGTATTATAGTAATTACCTGATAGTGATGTATATAGTCTATGTAGTGTGAGCCAGGATCACTGAGTGTATAGATATATCACCAGGTGAGAGTGACTGCTGTACAGGGCTCTTATAGAGACACAATAGGTGGCTGTATTATAGTAATTACCTGATAGTGATGTATATAGCCTAGGTAGTGTGAGCCAGGGTCACTGAGTGTATAGAGGAGAGATATCACCTGGTGAGAGTGACTGCTGTACAGGGCTCTTATAGAGACACAATAAGCGGCTGTATGATAGTAATTACCTGATAGTGATGTATATAGCCTAGGTAGTGTGAGCCAGGATCACTGAGTGTATAGAGATATCACCAGGTGAGAGTGACTGCTGTACAGGACTCTTATAGAGACACAATAGGTGGCTGTATTATAGTAATTACCTGATAGTGATGTATATAGCCTAGGTAGTGTGAGGCAGGATCACTGAGTGTATAGAGAGATATCACCAGGTGAGAGTGACTGCTGTACAGGACTCTTATAGAGACACAATAGGCGGCTGTATTATAGTAATTACGTGATAGTGATGTATATAGCCTAGGTAGTGTGAGCCAGGATCACTGAGTGTATAGAGAGATATCACTAGGTGAGAGTGACTGCTGTACAGGACTCTTATAGAGACACAATAGGTGGCTGTATTATAGTAATTACCTGATAGTGATGTATATAGTCTAGGTAGTGTGAGCCAGGGTCACTGAGTGTATAGAGAGATATCACCAGGTGAGAGTGACTGCTGTACAGGGCTATTATAGAGACACAATAGGTGGCTGTATTATAGTAATTACCTGATAGTGATGTATATAGTCTAGGTAGTGTGAGCCAGGATCACTGAGTGTATAGAGGAGAGATATCACCAGGTGAGAGTGACTGCTGTACAGGACTCTTATAGAGACACAATAGGTGGCTGTATTATAGTAATTACCTGATAGTGATGTATATAGTCTAGGTAGTGTGAGCCAGGGTCACTGAGTGTATAGAGAGATATCACCAGGTGAGAGTGACTGCTGTACAGGACTCTTATAGAGACACAATAGGCGGCTGTATTATAGTAATTACCTGATAGTGATGTATATAGTCTAGGTAGTGTGAGCCAGGATCACTGAGTGTATAGAGATATCACCAGGTGAGAATGACTGCTGTACAGGACTCTTATAGAGACACAATAGGTGGCTGTATTATAGTAATTACCTGATAGTGATGTATATAGTCTAGGTAGTGTGAGCCAGGATCACTGAGTATATAGAGGAGAGATATCACCAGGTGAGAGTGACTACTGTACAGGGCTCTTATAGAGACACAATAGGTGGCTGTATTATAGTAATTACCTGATAGTGATGTATATAGCCTAGGTAGTGTGAGCCAGGATCACTGAGTGTATAGAGATATCACCAGGTGAGAGTGACTGCTGTACAGGACTCTTATAGAGACACAATAGGTGGCTGTATTATAGTAATTACCTGATAGTGATGTATATAGTCTAGGTAGTGTGAGCCAGGATCACTGAGTGTATAGAGATATCACCAGGTGAGAGTGACTGCTGTACAGGGCTATTATAGAGACACAATAGGTGGCTGTATTATAGTAATTACCTGATAGTGATGTATATAGTCTAGGTAGTGTGATCCAGGATCACTGAGTGTATAGAGATATCACCAGGGGAGAGTGACTGCTTTACAGGACTCTTATAGAGACACAATAGGTGGCTGTATTATAGTAATTACCTGATAGTGATGTATATAGCCTAGGTAGCCAGGATCACGGAGTATATCGAGGAGAGATATCACCAGGTGAGAGTGACTGCTGTACAGGACTCTTATAGAGACACAATAGGTGGCTGTATTATAGTAATTACCTGATAGTGATGTATATAGTCTAGGTAGTGTGAGCCAGGATCACTGAGTGTATAGAGGAGAGATATCACCAGGTGAGAGTGACTGCTGTACAGGACTCTTATAGAGACACAATAGGTGGCTGTATTATAGTAATTACCTGATAGTGATGTATATAGTCTAGGTAGTGTGAGCCAGGATCACTGAGTGTATAGAGAGATATCACTAGGTGAGAGTGACTGCTGTACAGGACTCTTATAGAGACACAATAGGTGGCTGTATTATAGTAATTACCTGATAGTGATGTATATAGTCTAGGTAGTGTGATCCAGGATCACTGAGTGTATAGAGATATCACCAGGGGAGAGTGACTGCTTTACAGGACTCTTATAGAGACACAATAGGTGGCTGTATTATAGTAATTACCTGATAGTGATGTATATAGCCTAGGTAGCCAGGATCACGGAGTATATCGAGGAGAGATATCACCAGGTGAGAGTGACTGCTGTACAGGACTCTTATAGAGACACAATAGGTGGCTGTATTATAGTAATTACCTGATAGTGATGTATATAGTCTAGGTAGTGTGAGCCAGGATCACTGAGTGTATAGAGGAGAGATATCACCAGGTGAGAGTGACTGCTGTACAGGACTCTTATAGAGACACAATAGTTGGCTGTACTATAGTAATTACCTGATAGTGATGTATATAGCCTAGGTAGTGTGAGCCAGGATCACTGAGTGTATAGAGGAGAGATATCACCAGGTGAGAGTGACTGCTGTACAGGACTCTTATAGAGACACAATAGGTGGCTGTATTATAGTAATTACCTGATAGTGATGTATATAGCCTAGGTAGTGTGAGCCAGGGTCACTGAGTGTATAGAGAGATATCACCAGGTGAGAGTGACTGCTGTACAGGGCTCTTATAGAGACACAATAGTTGGCTGTACTATAGTAATTACCTGATAGTGATGTATATAGCCTAGGTAGTGTGAGCCAGGATCACTGAGTGTATAGAGAGATATCACCAGGTGAGAGTGACTGCTGTACAGGACTCTTACAGAGACACAATAGGTGGCTGTATTATAGTAATTACCTGATAGTGATGTATATAGCCTAGGTAGTGTGAGCCAGGATCACTGAGTGTATAGAGATATCACCAGGTGAGAGTGACTGCTGTACAGGGCTCTTATAGAGACACAATAGGTGGCTGTATTATAGTAATTACCTGATAGTGATGTATATAGTCTAGGTAGTGTGAGCCAGGATCACTGAGTGTATAGAGAGATATCACCAGGTGAGAGTGACTGCTGTACAGGGCTCTTATAGAGACACAATAGGTGGCTGTATTATAGTAATTACCTGATAGTGATGTATATAGTCTAGGTAGTGTGAGCCAGGGTCACTGAGTGTATAGAGAGATATCACCAGGTGAGAGTGACTGCTGTACAGGGCTATTATAGAGACACAATAGGTGGCTGTATTATAGTAATTACCTGATAGTGATGTATATAGTCTAGGTAGTGTGATCCAGGATCACTGAGTGTATAGAGATATCACCAGGTGAGAGTGACTGCTGTACAGGACTCTTATAGAGACACAATAGGC
Source organism: Pseudophryne corroboree (assembly GCF_028390025.1). Lineage (NCBI taxonomy): Eukaryota > Metazoa > Chordata > Amphibia > Anura > Myobatrachidae > Pseudophryne > Pseudophryne corroboree. The sequence continues at coordinate 487,714,184 of NC_086451.1, forward strand.
GGCTGTATTATAGTAATTACCTGATAGTGATGTATATAGCCTAGGTAGCCAGGATCACTGAGTGTATAGAGAGAGATCACCAGGTGAGAGTGAATGCTGTACAGGACTCTTACAGAGACACAATAGGTGGCTGTATTATAGTAATTACCTGATAGTGATGTATATAGCCTAGGTAGTGTAAGCCAGGATCACTGAGTGTATAGAAATATCACGAGGTGAGAGTGACTGCTGTACAGGACTCTTATAGAGACACAATAGGTGGCTGTATTATAGTAATTACCTGATAGTGATGTATATAGTCTATGTAGTGTGAGCCAGGATCACTGAGTATATAGAGGAGAGATATCACCAGGTGAGAGTGACTACTGTACAGGGCTCTTATAGAGACACAATAGGGGGCTGTAATATAGCAATTACCTGATAGTGATGTATATAGCCTAGGTAGTGTGAGCCAGGGTCACTGAGTGTATAGAGGAGAGATATCACCAGGTGAGAGTGACTGCTGTACAGGGCTCTTATAGAGACACAATAGTTGGCTGTACTATAGTAATTACCTGATAGTGATGTATATAGCCTAGGTAGTGTGAGCCAGGATCACTGAGTGTATAGAGAGATATCACCAGGTGAGAGTGACTGCTGTACAGGACTCTTATAGAGACACAATAGGTGGCTGTATTATAGTAATTACCTGATAGTGATGTATATAGCCTAGGTAGTGTGAGCCAGGATCACTGAGTGTATATAGAGATATCACCAGGTGAGAGTGACTGCTGTACAGGGCTCTTATAGAGACACAATAGGTGGCTGTATTATAGTAATTACCTGATAGTGATGTATATAGCCTAGGTAGTGTGAGCCAGGATCACTGAGTGTATAGAGATATCATGAGGTGAGAGTGACTGCTGTACAGGACTCTTATAGAGACACAATAGGTGGCTGTATTATAGTAATTACCTGATAGTGATGTATATAGCCTAGGTAGTGTGAGCCAGGATCACTGAGTGTATAGAGATATCACCAGGTGAGAGTGACTGCTGTACAGGACTCTTATAGAGACACAATAGGTGGCTGTATTATAGTAATTACCTGATAGTGATGTATATAGTCTAGGTAGTGTGATCCAGGATCACTGAGTGTATAGATATATCACCAGGTGAGAGTGACTGCTGTACAGGACTCTTATAGAGACACAATAGGCGGCTGTATTATAGTAATTACCTGATAGTGATGTATATAGCCTAGGTAGTGTGAGCCAGGATCACTGAGTGTATAGAGAGATATCACTAGGTGAGAGTGACTGCTGTACAGGACTCTTATAGAGACACAATAGGTGGCTGTATTATAGTAATTACCTGATAGTGATGTATATAGTCTATGTAGTGTGAGCCAGGATCACTGAGTGTATAGATATATCACCAGGTGAGAGTGACTGCTGTACAGGACTCTTATAGAGACACAATAGGTGGCTGTATTATAGTAATTACCTGATAGTGATGTATATAGTCTAGGTAGTGTGAGCCAGGATCACTGAGTGTATAGAGGAGAGATATCACCAGGTGAGAGTGACTGCTGTACAGGACTCTTATAGAGACACAATAGGCGGCTGTATTATAGTAATTACCTGATAGTGATGTATATAGTCTATGTAGTGTGAGCCAGGATCACTGAGTGTATAGAGATATCACCAGGTGAGAATGACTGCTGTACAGGACTCTTATAGAGACACAATAGGCGGCTGTATTATAGTAATTACCTGATAGTGATGTATATAGTCTAGGTAGTGTGAGCCAGGATCACTGAGTGTATAGAGGAGAGATATCACCAGGTGAGAGTGACTGCTGTACAGGACTCTTATAGAGACACAATAGGTGGCTGTATTATAGTAATTACCTGATAGTGATGTATATAGTCTAGGTAGTGTGAGCCAGGATCACTGAGTGTATAGAGGAGAGATATCACCAGGTGAGAGTGACTGCTGTACAGGACTCTTATAGAGACACAATAGGCGGCTGTATTATAGTAATTACCTGATAGTGATGTATATAGTCTATGTAGTGTGAGCCAGGATCACTGAGTGTATAGAGATATCACCAGGTGAGAATGACTGCTGTACAGGACTCTTATAGAGACACAATAGGCGGCTGTATTATAGTAATTACCTGATAGTGATGTATATAGTCTAGGTAGTGTGAGCCAGGATCACTGAGTGTATAGAGGAGAGATATCACCAGGTGAGAGTGACTGCTGTACAGGACTCTTATAGAGACACAATAGGTGGCTGTATTATAGTAATTACCTGATAGTGATGTATATAGTCTAGGTAGTGTGAGCCAGGGTCACTGAGTGTATAGAGGAGAGATATCACCAGGTGAGAGTGACTGCTGTACAGGGCTCTTATAGAGACACAATAGGCGGCTGTATTATAGTAATTACCTGATAGTGATGTATATAGCCTAGGTAGTGTGAGCCAGGATCACTGAGTGTATAGAGATATCACCAGGTGAGAGTGACTGCTGTACAGGACTCTTATAGAGACACAATAGGTGGCTGTATTATAGTAATTACCTGATAGTGATGTATATAGCCTAGGTAGTGTGAGCCAGGATCACTGAGTGTATAGAGATATCACCAGGTGAGAGTGACTGCTGTACAGGACTCTTATAGAGACACAATAGGTGGCTGTATTATAGTAATTACCTGATAGTGATGTATATAGCCTAGGTAGTGTAAGCCAGGATCACTGAGTGTATAGAGATATCACGAGGTGAGAGTGACTGCTGTACAGGACTCTTATAGAGACACAATAGGTGGCTGTATTATAGTAATTACCTGATAGTGATGTATATAGTCTAGGTAGTGTGAGCCAGGATCACTGAGTGTATAGAGAGATATCACCAGGTGAGAGTGACTGCTGTACAGGGCTCTTATAGAGACACAATAGGTGGCTGTATTATAGTAATTACCTGATAGTGATGTATATAGCCTAGGTAGTGTGAGCCAGGGTCACTGAGTGTATAGAGGAGAGATATCACCAGGTGAGAGTGACTGCTGTACAGGGCTCTTATAGAGACACAATAGGCGGCTGTATTTTAGTAATTACCTGATAGTGATGTATATAGGCTAGGTAGCCAGGATCACTGAGTGTATAGAGAGAGATCACCAGGTGAGAGTGACTGCTGTACAGGACTCTTATAGAGACACAATAGGCGGCTGTATTATAGTAATTACCTGATAGTGATGTATATAGTCTATGTAGTGTGAGCCAGGATCACTGAGTGTATAGAGATATCACCAGGTGAGAGTGACTGCTGTACAGGACTCTTATAGAGACACAATAGGTGGCTGTATTATAGTAATTACCTGATAGTGATGTATATAGCCTAGGTAGTGTGAGCCAGGATCACTGAGTGTATAGAGAGATATCACCAGGTGAGAGTGACTGCTGTACAGGACTCTTATAGAGACACAATAGGTGGCTGTATTATAGTAATTACCTGATAGTGATGTATATAGCCTAGGTAGTGTGAGCCAGGATCACTGAGTGTATAGAGATATATCACCAGGTGAGAGTGACTGCTGTACAGGGCTCTTATAGAGACACAATAGGTGGCTGTATTATAGTAACTACCTGATAGTGATGTATATAGCCTAGGTAGCCAGGATCACTGAGTATATCGAGGAGAGATATCACCAGGTGAGAGTGACTGCTGTACAGGACTCTTATAGAGACACAATAGGTGGCTGTATTATAGTAATTACCTGATAGTGATGTATATAGCCTAGGTAGTGTGAGCCAGGGTCACTGAGTGTATAGAGATATCACCAGGTGAGAGTGACTGCTGTACAGGACTCTTATAGAGACACAATAGGTGGCTGTATTATAGTAATTACCTGATAGTGATGTATATAGTCTAGGTAGTGTGAGCCAGGATCACTGAGTGTATAGAGGAGAGATATCACCAGGTGAGAGTGACTGCTGTACAGGACTCTTATAGAGACACAATAGGTGGCTGTATTATAGTAATTACCTGATAGTGATGTATATAGCCTAGGTAGTGTGAGCCAGGGTCACTGAGTGTATATAGAGATATCACCAGGTGAGAGTGACTGCTGTACAGGGCTCTTATAGAGACACAATAGGTGGCTGTATTATAGTAATTACCTGATAGTGATGTATATAGTCTAGGTAGTGTGAGCCAGGATCACTATCAGGTAATTACTATAATACAGCCACCTATTGTGTCTCTATAAGAGCCCTGTACAGCAGTCACTCTCACCTGGTGATATCTCTCTATACACTCAGTGACCCTGGCTCACACTACCTAGACTATATACATCACTATCAGGTAATTACTATAATACAGCCACCTATTGTGTCTCTATAAGAGCCCTGTACAGCAGTCACTCTCACCTGGTGATATCTCTCTATACACTCAGTGATCCTGGCTCACACTACCTAGACTATATACATCACTGAGTGTATAGAGAGATATCACCAGGTGAGAGTGACTGCTGTACAGGACTCTTATAGAGACACAATAGGCGGCTGTATTATAGTAATTACCTGATAGTGATGTATATAGTCTAGGTAGTGTGAGCCAGGGTCACTGAGTGTATAGAGATATTACCAGGTGAGTGTGACTGATGTACAGGACTCTTATAGAGACACAATAGGTGGCTGTATTATAGTAATTACCTGATAGTGATGTATATAGTCTAGGTAGTGTGAGCCAGGATCACTGAGTGTATAGAGGAGAGATATCACCAGGTGAGAGTGACTGCTGTACAGGACTCTTATAGAGACACAATAGGCGGCTGTATTATAGTAATTACCTGATAGTGATGTATATAGCCTAGGTAGTGTGAGCCAGGATCACTGAGTGTATAGAGATATCACCAGGTGAGAGTGACTGCTGTACAGGACTCTTATAGAGACACAATAGGTGGCTGTATTATAGTAATTACCTGATAGTGATCCTGGCTCACACCACCTAGACTATATACATCACTATCAGGTAATTACTATAATACAGCCACCTATTGTGTCTCTATAAGAGTCCTGTACAGCAGTCACTCTCACCTGGTGATATCTCTCTATACACTCAGTGATGTATATAGTCTAGGTAGTGTGAGCCAGGATCACTGAGTGTATAGAGAGATATCACCAGGTGAGAGTGACTGCTGTACAGGACTCTTATAGAGACACAATAGGTGGCTGTATTATAGTAATTACCTGATAGTGATGTATATAGCCTAGGTAGCCAGGATCACTGAGTGTATAGAGAGAGATCACCAGGTGAGAGTGACTGCTGTACAGGACTCTTATAGAGACACAATAGGTGGCTGTATTATAGTAATTACCTGATAGTGATGTATATAGTCTATGTAGTGTGAGCCAGGATCACTGAGTGTATAGAGATATCACCAGGTGAGAGTGACTGCTGTACAGGGCTCTTATAGAGACACAATAGGTGGCTGTATTATAGTAATTACCTGATAGTGATGTATATAGTCTAGGTAGTGTGAGCCAGGATCACTGAGTGTATAGAGATATCACCAGGTGAGAGTGACTGCTGTACAGGACTCTTATAAAGACACAATAGGTGACTGTATTATAGTAATTACCTGATAGTGATGTATATAGCCTAGGTAGTGTGAGCCAGGATCACTGAGTGTATAGAGAGATATCACCAGGTGAGAGTGACTGCTGTACAGGACTCTTATAGAGACACAATAGGTGGCTGTATTATAGTAATTACCTGATAGTGATGTATATAGCCTAGGTAGTGTGAGCCAGGATCACTGAGTGTATATAGAGATATCACCAGGTGAGAGTGACTGCTGTACAGGGCTCTTATAGAGACACAATAGGTGGCTGTATTATAGTAATTAGCTGATAGTGACGTATATAGTCTAGGTAGTGTGAGCCAGGGTCACTGAGTGTATATAGAGATATCACCAGGTGAGAGTGACTGCTGTACAGGGCTCTTATAGAGACACAATAGGTGGCTGTATTATAGTAATTAGCTGATAGTGACGTATATAGTCTAGGTAGTGTGAGCCAGGGTCACTGAGTGTATAGAGAGATATCACCAGGTGAGAGTGACTGCTGTACAGGACTCTTATAGAGACACAATAGGCGGCTGTATTATAGTAATTACCTGATAGTGATGTATATAGCCTAGGTAGTGTGAGCCAGGGTCACTGAGTGTATAGAGGAGAGATATCACCTGGTGAGAGTGACTGCTGTACAGGGCTCTTATAGAGACACAATAAGCGGCTGTATGATAGTAATTACCTGATAGTGATGTATATAGCCTAGGTAGTGTGAGCCAGGATCACTGAGTGTATAGAGAGATATCACTAGGTGAGAGTGACTGCTGTACAGGACTCTTATAGAGACACAATAGGTGGCTGTATTATAGTAATTACCTGATAGTGATGTATATAGCCTAGGTAGTGTGAGCCAGGATCACTGAGTGTATAGAGATATCACCAGGTGAGAGTGACTGCTGTACAGGACTCTTATAGAGACACAATAGGCGGCTGTATTATAGTAATTACCTGATAGTTATGTATATAGTCTAGGTAGTGTGAGCCAGGATCACTGAGTATATAGAGGAGAGATATCACCAGGTGAGAGTGACTACTGTACAGGGCTCTTATAGAGACACAATAGGTGGCTGTATTATAGTAATTACCTGATAGTGATGTATATAGCCTAGGTAGTGTGAGCCAGGATCACTGAGTGTATAGAGAGATATCACCAGGTGAGAGTGACTGCTGTACAGGGCTCTTATAGAGACACAATAGGTGGCTGTATTATAGTAATTACCTGATAGTGACGTATATAGTCTAGGTAGTGTGAGCCAGGGTCACTGAGTGTATAGAGAGATATCACCAGGTGAGAGTGACTGCTGTACAGGACTCTTATAGAGACACAATAGGCGGCTGTATTATAGTAATTACCTGATAGTGATGTATATAGCCTAGGTAGTGTGAGCCAGGGTCACTGAGTGTATAGAGGAGAGATATCACCTGGTGAGAGTGACTGCTGTACAGGGCTCTTATAGAGACACAATAAGCGGCTGTATGATAGTAATTACCTGATAGTGATGTATATAGCCTAGGTAGTGTGAGCCAGGATCACTGAGTGTATAGAGATATCACCAGGTGAGAGTGACTGCTGTACAGGACTCTTATAGAGACACAATAGGTGGCTGTATTATAGTAATTACCTGATAGTGATGTATATAGCCTAGGTAGTGTGAGCCAGGATCACTGAGTGTATAGAGAGATATCACCAGGTGAGATTGACTGCTGTACAGGACTCTTATAGAGACACAATAGGTGGCTGTATTATAGTAATTACCTGATAGTGATGTATATAGCCTAGGTAGTGTGAGCCAGGGTCACTGAGTGTATATAGAGATATCACCAGGTGAGAGTGACTGCTGTACAGGGCTCTTATAGAGACACAATAGGTGGCTGTATTATAGTAATTACCTGATAGTGATGTATATAGTCTAGGTAGTGTGAGCCAGGATCACTATCAGGTAATTACTATAATACAGCCACCTATTGTGTCTCTATAAGAGCCCTGTACAGCAGTCACTCTCACCTGGTGATATCTCTCTATACACTCAGTGACCCTGGCTCACACTACCTAGACTATAGGTGGCTGTATTATAGTAATTACCTGATAGTGATGTATATAGTCTAGGTAGTGTGAGCCAGGATCACTGAGTGTATAGAGATATCACCAGGTGAGAGTGACTGCTGTACAGGACTCTTATAAAGACACAATAGGTGACTGTATTTTAGTAATTACCTGATAGTGATGTATATAGCCTAGGTAGTGTGAGCCAGGATCACTGAGTGTATAGAGAGATATCACCAGGTGAGAGTGACTGCTGTACAGGACTCTTATAGAGACACAATAGGTGGCTGTATTATAGTAATTACCTGATAGTGATGTATATAGCCTAGGTAGTGTGAGCCAGAATCACTGAGTGTATAGAGAGATATCACCAGGTGAGATTGACTGCTGTACAGGACTCTTATAGAGACACAATAGGTGGCTGTATTATAGTAATTACCTGATAGTGATGTATATAGTCTAGGTAGTGTGAGCCAGGATCACTGAGTGTATAGAGAGATATCACCAGGTGAGAGTGACTGCTGTACAGGACTCTTATAGAGACACAATAGGTGGCTGTATTATAGTAATTACCTGATAGTGATGTATATAGTCTAGGTAGTGTGAGCCAGGATCACTGAGTGTATAGAGAGATATCACCAGGTGAGAGTGACTGCTGTACAGGACTCTTATAGAGACACAATAGGTGGCTGTATTATAGTAATTACCTGATAGTGATGTATATAGCCTAGGTAGTGTGAGCCAGGATCACTGAGTGTATAGAGATATTACCAGGTGAGTGTGACTGATGTACAGGACTCTTATAGAGACACAATAGGTGGCTGTATTATAGTAATTACCTGATAGTGATGTATATAGCCTAGGTAGTGTGAGCCAGGATCACTGAGTGTATAGAGATATCACCAGGTGAGAATGACTGCTGTACAGGACTCTTATAGAGACACAATAGGTGGCTGTATTATAGTAATTACCTGATAGTGATGTATATAGTCTAGGTAGTGTGAGCCAGGATCACTGAGTGTATAGAGGAGAGATATCACCAGGTGAGAGTGACTGCTGTACAGGACTCTTATAGAGACACAATAGGTGGCTGTATTATAGTAATTACCTGATAGTGATGTATATAGCCTAGGTAGTGTGAGCCAGGGTCACTGAGTGTATAGAGGAGAGATATCACCAGGTGAGAGTGACTGCTGTACAGGGCTCTTATAGAGACACAATAGGCGGCTGTATTATAGTAATTACCTGATAGTGATGTATATAGCCTAGGTAGTGTGAGCCAGGATCACTGAGTGTATAGAGATATCACCAGGTGAGAGTGACTGCTGTACAGGACTCTTATAGAGACACAATAGGTGGCTGTATTATAGTAATTACCTGATAGTGATGTATATAGCCTAGGTAGTGTGAGCCAGGATCACTGAGTGTATAGAGAGATATCACCAGGTGAGAGTGACTGCTGTACAGGACTCTTATAAAGACACAATAGGTGACTGTATTTTAGTAATTACCTGATAGTGATGTATATAGCCTAGGTAGTGTGAGCCAGGATCACTGAGAGTGTATAGAGATATCACCAGGTGAGAGTGACTGCTGTACAGGACTCTTATAGAGACACAATAGGCGGCTGTATTATAGTAATTACCTGATAGTGATCCTGGCTACCTAGGCTATATACATCACTGAGTGTATAGAGAGAGATCACCAGGTGAGAGTGACTGCTGTACAGGACTCTTATAGAGACACAATAGGTGGCTGTATTATAGTAATTACCTGATAGTGATGTATATAGTCTATGTAGTGTGAGCCAGGATCACTGAGTGTATAGATATATCACCAGGTGAGAGTGACTGCTGTACAGGGCTCTTATAGAGACACAATAGGCGGCTGTATTATAGTAATTACCTGATAGTGATGTATATAGCCTAGGTAGTGTGAGCCAGGATCACTGAGTGTATAGAGAGATATCACCAGGTGAGAGTGACTGCTGTACAGGACTCTTATAGAGACACAATAGGTGGCTGTATTATAGTAATTACCTGATAGTGATGTATATAGCCTAGGTAGTGTGAGCCAGGATCACTGAGTGTATAGAGAGATATCACCAGGTGAGATTGACTGCTGTACAGGACTCTTATAGAGACACAATAGGTGGCTGTATTATAGTAATTACCTGATAGTGATGTATATAGTCTAGGTAGTGTGAGCCAGGATCACTGAGTGTATAGAGATATCACCAGGTGAGAGTGACTGCTGTACAGGACTCTTATAGAGACACAATAGGTGGCTGTATTATAGTAATTACCTGATAGTGATGTATATAGCCTAGGTAGTGTGAGCCAGGATCACTGAGTGTATAGATATATCACCAGGTGAGAGTGACTGCTGTACAGGACTCTTATAGAGACACAATAGGTGGCTGTATTATAGTAATTACCTGATAGTGATGTATATAGTCTAGGTGGTGTGAGCCAGGATCACTGAGTGTATAGAGAGATATCACCAGGTGAGAGTGACTGCTGTACAGGACTCTTATAGAGACACAATAGGTGGCTGTATTATAGTAATTACCTGATAGTGATGTATATAGCCTAGGTAGTGTGAGCCAGGGTCACTGAGTGTATAGAGATATCACCAGGTGAGAGTGACTGCTGTACAGGACTCTTATAGAGACACAATAGGTGGCTGTATTATAGTAATTACCTGATAGTGATGTATATAGTCTAGGTGGTGTGAGCCAGGATCACTGAGTGTATAGAGAGATATCACCAGGTGAGAGTGACTGCTGTACAGGACTCTTATAGAGACACAATAGGTGGCTGTATTATAGTAATTACCTGATAGTGATGTATATAGTCTAGGTGGTGTGAGCCAGGATCACTGAGTGTATAGAGAGATATCACCAGGTGAGAGTGACTGCTGTACAGGACTCTTATAGAGACACAATAGGTGGCTGTATTATAGTAATTACCTGATAGTGATGTATATAGTCTAGGTAGTGTGAGCCAGGGTCACTGAGTGTATAGAGAGATATCACCAGGTGAGAGTGACTGCTGTACAGGACTCTTATAGAGACACAATAGGTGGCTGTATTATAGTAATTACCTGATAGTGATGTATATAGTCTAGGTAGTGTGAGCCAGGATCACTGAGTGTATAGAGAGATATCACCAGGTGAGAGTGACTGCTGTACAGGACTCTTATAAAGACACAATAGGTGACTGTATTTTAGTAATTACCTGATAGTGATGTATATAGCCTAGGTAGTGTGAGCCAGGATCACTGAGTGTATAGAGATATCACCAGGTGAGAGTGACTGCTGTACAGGACTCTTATAGAGACACAATAGGCGGCTGTATTATAGTAATTACCTGATAGTGATGTATATAGCCTAGGTAGCCAGGATCACTGAGTGTATAGAGAGAGATCACCAGGTGAGAGTGACTGCTGTACAGGACTCTTATAGAGACACAATAGGTGGCTGTATTATAGTAATTACCTGATAGTGATGTATATAGTCTATGTAGTGTGAGCCAGGATCACTGAGTGTATAGATATATCACCAGGTGAGAGTGACTGCTGTACAGGGCTCTTATAGAGACACAATAGGTGGCTGTATTATAGTAATTACCTGATAGTGATGTATATAGTCTAGGTAGTGTGAGCCAGGATCACTGAGTGTATAGAGATATCACCAGGTGAGAGTGACTGCTGTACAGGACTCTTATAAAGACACAATAGGTGACTGTATTATAGTAATTACCTGATAGTGATGTATATAGCCTAGGTAGTGTGAGCCAGGATCACTGAGTGTATAGAGAGATATCACCAGGTGAGAGTGACTGCTGTACAGGACTCTTATAGAGACACAATAGGTGGCTGTATTATAGTAATTACCTGATAGTGATGTATATAGCCTAGGTAGTGTGAGCCAGGATCACTGAGTGTATAGAGATATATCACCAGGTGAGAGTGACTGCTGTACAGGGCTCTTATAGAGACACAATAGGTGGCTGTATTATAGTAACTACCTGATAGTGATGTATATAGCCTAGGTAGCCAGGATCACTGAGTATATAGAGGAGAGATATCACCAGGTGAGAGTGACTGCTGTACAGGGCTCTTATAGAGACACAATAGGTGGCTGTATTATAGTAATTACCTGATAGTGATGTATATAGCCTAGGTAGTGTGAGCCAGGATCACTGAGTGTATAGAGAGATATCACCAGGTGAGATTGACTGCTGTACAGGACTCTTATAGAGACACAATAGGTGGCTGTATTATAGTAATTACCTGATAGTGATGTATATAGTCTAGGTAGTGTGAGCCAGGATCACTGAGTGTATAGAGATATCACCAGGTGAGAGTGACTGCTGTACAGGACTCTTATAGAGACACAATAGGTGGCTGTATTATAGTAATTACCGGATAGTGATGTATATAGCCTAGGTAGTGTGAGCCAGGATCACTGAGTGTATAGATATATCACCAGGTGAGAGTGACTGCTGTACAGGACTCTTATAGAGACACAATAGGTGGCTGTATTATAGTAATTACCTGATAGTGATGTATATAGTCTAGGTAGTGTGAGCCAGGATCACTGAGTGTATAGAGAGATATCACCAGGTGAGAGTGACTGCTGTACAGGACTCTTATAGAGAAACAATAGGCGGCTGTATTATAGTAATTACCTGATCGTGATGTATATAGCCTAGGTAGTGTGAGGCAGGATCACTGAGTGTATAGAGAGATATCACCAGGTGAGAGTGACTGCTGTACAGGACTCTTATAGAGACACAATAGGTGGCTGTATTCTAGTAATTACCTGATAGTGATGTATATAGTCTAGGTAGTGTGAGCCAGGATCACTGAGTGTATAGAGAGATATCACCAGGTGAGAGTGACTGCTGTACAGGACTCTTATAAAGACACAATAGGTGACTGTATTTTAGTAATTACCTGATAGTGATGTATATAGCCTAGGTAGTGTGAGCCAGGATCACTGAGAGTGTATAGAGATATCACCAGGTGAGAGTGACTGCTGTACAGGACTCTTATAGAGACACAATAGGCGGCTGTATTATAGTAATTACCTGATAGTGATCCTGGCTACCTAGGCTATATACATCACTGAGTGTATAGAGAGAGATCACCAGGTGAGAGTGACTGCTGTACAGGACTCTTATAGAGACACAATAGGTGGCTGTATTATAGTAATTACCTGATAGTGATGTATATAGTCTATGTAGTGTGAGCCAGGATCACTGAGTGTATAGATATATCACCAGGTGAGAGTGACTGCTGTACAGGGCTCTTATAGAGACACAATAGGCGGCTGTATTATAGTAATTACCTGATAGTGATGTATATAGCCTAGGTAGTGTGAGCCAGGATCACTGAGTGTATAGAGAGATATCACCAGGTGAGAGTGACTGCTGTACAGGACTCTTATAGAGACACAATAGGTGGCTGTATTATAGTAATTACCTGATAGTGATGTATATAGCCTAGGTAGTGTGAGCCAGGGTCACTGAGTGTATAGAGATATCACCAGGTGAGAGTGACTGCTGTACAGGACTCTTATAGAGACACAATAGGTGGCTGTATTATAGTAATTACCTGATAGTGATGTATATAGTCTAGGTGGTGTGAGCCAGGATCACTGAGTGTATAGAGAGATATCACCAGGTGAGAGTGACTGCTGTACAGGACTCTTATAGAGACACAATAGGTGGCTGTATTATAGTAATTACCTGATAGTGATGTATATAGTCTAGGTGGTGTGAGCCAGGATCACTGAGTGTATAGAGAGATATCACCAGGTGAGAGTGACTGCTGTACAGGACTCTTATAGAGACACAATAGGTGGCTGTATTATAGTAATTACCTGATAGTGATGTATATAGTCTAGGTAGTGTGAGCCAGGGTCACTGAGTGTATAGAGAGATATCACCAGGTGAGAGTGACTGCTGTACAGGACTCTTATAGAGACACAATAGGTGGCTGTATTATAGTAATTACCTGATAGTGATGTATATAGTCTAGGTAGTGTGAGCCAGGATCACTGAGTGTATAGAGAGATATCACCAGGTGAGAGTGACTGCTGTACAGGACTCTTATAAAGACACAATAGGTGACTGTATTTTAGTAATTACCTGATAGTGATGTATATAGCCTAGGTAGTGTGAGCCAGGATCACTGAGTGTATAGAGAGATATCACCAGGTGAGAGTGACTGCTGTACAGGACTCTTATAGAGACACAATAGGTGGCTGTATTATAGTAATTACCTGATAGTGATGTATATAGCCTAGGTAGTGTGAGCCAGGATCACTGAGTGTATAGAGATATATCACCAGGTGAGAGTGACTGCTGTACAGGGCTCTTATAGAGACACAATAGGTGGCTGTATTATAGTAACTACCTGATAGTGATGTATATAGCCTAGGTAGCCAGGATCACTGAGTATATAGAGGAGAGATATCACCAGGTGAGAGTGACTGCTGTACAGGGCTCTTATAGAGACACAATAGGTGGCTGTATTATAGTAATTACCTGATAGTGATGTATATAGCCTAGGTAGTGTGAGCCAGGATCACTGAGTGTATAGAGAGATATCACCAGGTGAGATTGACTGCTGTACAGGACTCTTATAGAGACACAATAGGTGGCTGTATTATAGTAATTACCTGATAGTGATGTATATAGCCTAGGTAGTGTGAGGCAGGATCACTGAGTGTATAGAGAGATATCACCAGGTGAGAGTGACTGCTGTACAGGACTCTTATAGAGACACAATAGGCGGCTGTATTATAGTAATTACCTGATAGTGATGTATATAGTCTAGGTAGTGTGAGCCAGGGTCACTGAGTGTATAGAGATATTACCAGGTGAGTGTGACTGATGTACAGGACTCTTATAGAGACACAATAGGTGGCTGTATTATAGTAATTACCTGATAGTGATGTATATATAGTCTAGGTAGTATGAGCCAGGATCACTGAGTGTATAGAGATATTACCAGGTGAGTGTGACTGATGTACAGGACTCTTATAGAGACACAATAGGTGGCTGTATTATAGTAATTACCTGATAGTGATGTATATAGTCTAGGTAGTGTGAGCCAGGATCACTGAGTGTATAGAGAGATATCACCAGGTGAGAGTGACTGCTGTACAGGGCTCTTATAGAGACACAATAGGCGGCTGTATTATAGTAATTACCTGATAGTGATGTATATAGCCTAGGTAGTGTGAGCCAGGATCACTGAGTGTATAGAGATATCACCAGGTGAGAGTGACTGCTGTACAGGACTCTTATAGAGACACAATAGGCGGCTGTATTATAGTAATTACCTGATAATGATGTATATAGCCTAGGTAGCCAGGATCACTGAGTGTATAGAGAGAGATCACCAGGTGAGAGTGACTGCTGTACAGGACTCTTATAGAGACACAATAGGTGGCTGTATTATAGTAATTACCTGATAGTGATGTATATAGCCTAGGTAGTGTGAGCCAGGATCACTGAGTGTATAGAGATATATCACCAGGTGAGAGTGACTGCTGTACAGGGCTCTTATAGAGACACAATAGGTGGCTGTATTATAGTAACTACCTGATAGTGATGTATATAGCCTAGGTAGCCAGGATCACTGAGTATATAGAGGAGAGATATCACCAGGTGAGAGTGACTGCTGTACAGGGCTCTTATAGAGACACAATAGGTGGCTGTATTATAGTAATTACCTGATAGTGATGTATATAGCCTAGGTAGTGTGAGCCAGGATCACTGAGTGTATAGAAATATCACCAGGTCAGAGTGACTGCTGTACAGGACTCTTATAGAGACACAATAGGTGGCTGTATTATAGTAATTACCTGATAGTGATGTATATAGTCTAGGTAGTGTGAGCCAGGGTCACTGAGTGTATAGAGATATCACCAGGTGAGAGTGACTGCTGTACAGGGCTCTTATAGAGACACAATAGGTGGCTGTATTATAGTAATTACCTGATAGTGATCCTGGCTCACACTACCTAGACTATATACATCACTATCAGGTAATTACTATAATACAGCCACCTATTGTGTCTCTATAAGAGTCCTGTACAGCAGTCACTCTCACCTGGTGATATCTCTCCTCTATACACTCAGTGATCCTGGCTCACACTACCTAGACTATATACATCACTGAGTGTATAGAGGAGAGATATCACCAGGTGAGAGTGACTGCTGTACAGGACTCTTATAGAGACACAATAGGTGGCTGTATTATAGTAATTACCTGATAGTGATGTATATAGCCTAGGTAGTGTGAGCCAGGATCACTGAGTGTATAGAGATATATCACCAGGTGAGAGTGACTGCTGTACAGGGCTCTTATAGAGACACAATAGGTGGCTGTATTATAGTAACTACCTGATAGTGATGTATATAGCCTAGGTAGCCAGGATCAATATCGAGGAGAGATATCACCAGGTGAGAGTGACTGCTGTACAGGACTCTTATAGAGACACAATAGGTGGCTGTATTATAGTAATTACCTGATAGGCTATATACATCACTAGGTAGTGTGAGCCAGGATCACTGAGTGTATAGAGATATATCACCAGGTGAGAGTGACTGCTGTACAGGGCTCTTATAGAGACACAATAGGTGGCTGTATTATAGTAACTACCTGATAGTGATGTATATAGCCTAGGTAGCCAGGATCACTGAGTATATCGAGGAGAGATATCACCAGGTGAGAGTGACTGCTGTACAGGACTCTTATAGAGACACAATAGGCGGCTGTATTATAGTAATTACCTGATAGTGATGTATATAGCCTAGGTAGTGTGAGCCAGGATCACTGAGTGTATAGATATATCACCAGGTGAGAGTGACTGCTGTACAGGACTCTTATAGAGACACAATAGGTGGCTGTATTATAGTAATTACCTGATAGTGATGTATATAGTCTAGGTAGTGTGAGCCAGGATCACTGAGTGTATAGAGAGATATCACCAGGTGAGAGTGACTGCTGTACAGGACTCTTATAGAGACACAATAGGCGGCTGTATTATAGTAATTACCTGATAGTGATGTATATAGCCTAGGTAGTGTGAGCCAGGGTCACTGAGTGTATAGAGATATCACCAGGTGAGAGTGACTGCTGTACAGGACTCTTATAGAGACACAATAGGTGGCTGTATTATAGTAATTACCTGATAGTGATGTATATAGTCTAGGTAGTGTGAGCCAGGATCACTGAGTGTATAGAGAGATATCACCAGGTGAGAGTGACTGCTGTACAGGACTCTTATAGAGACACAATAGGTGGCTGTATTATAGTAATTACCTGATAGTGATGTATATAGTCTAGGTAGTGTGAGCCAGGATCACTGAGTGTATAGAGATATCACCAGGTGAGAATGACTGCTGTACAGGACTCTTATAGAGACACAATAGGTGGCTGTATTATAGTAATTACCTGATAGTGATGTATATAGTCTAGGTAGTGTGAGCCAGGATCACTGAGTGTATAGAGGAGAGATATCACCAGGTGAGAGTGAATGCTGTACAGGACTCTTACAGAGACACAATAGGTGGCTGTATTATAGTAATTACCTGATAGTGATGTATATAGCCTAGGTAGTGTGAGCCAGGATCACTGAGTGTATAGAGATATCACCAGGTGAGAGTGACTGCTGTACAGGGCTCTTATAGAGACACAATAGGTGGCTGTATTATAGTAATTACCTGATAGTGATCCTGGCTCACACTACCTAGACTATATACATCACT
The DNA here is from genome assembly GCF_028390025.1 of Pseudophryne corroboree. Taxonomy (NCBI): domain Eukaryota; kingdom Metazoa; phylum Chordata; class Amphibia; order Anura; family Myobatrachidae; genus Pseudophryne; species Pseudophryne corroboree. Next base: position 487,731,634 of record NC_086451.1, read on the forward strand.
ATCAGGTAATTACTATAATACAGCCACCTATTGTGTCTCTATAAGAGTCCTGTACAGCAGTCACTCTCACCTGGTGATATCTCTCCTCTATACACTCAGTGATCCTGGCTCACACTACCTAGACTATATACATCACTGAGTGTATAGAGGAGAGATATCACCAGGTGAGAGTGACTGCTGTACAGGACTCTTATAAAGACACAATAGGTGGCTGTATTATAGTAATTACCTGATAGTGATGTATATAGCCTAGGTAGTGTGAGCCAGGATCACTGAGTGTATAGAGATATCACCAGGTGAGAGTGACTGCTGTACAGGACTCTTATAGAGACACAATAGGTGGCTGTATTATAGTAATTACCTGATAGTGATGTGTATATAGTCTATGTAGTGTGAGCCAGGATCACTGAGTGTATAGATATATCACCAGGTGAGAGTGACTGCTGTAAAGGGCTCTTATAGAGACACAATAGGTGGCTGTATTATAGTAATTACCTGATAGTGATGTATATAGTCTAGGTAGTGTGAGCCAGGATCACTGAGTGTATAGAGATATCACCAGGTGAGAGTGACTGCTGTACAGGACTCTTATAAAGACACAATAGGTGACTGTATTTTAGTAATTACCTGATAGTGATGTATATAGCCTAGGTAGTGTGAGCCAGGATCACTGAGTGTATAGAGAGATATCACCAGGTGAGAGTGACTGCTGTACAGGACTCTTATAGAGACACAATAGGTGGCTGTATTATAGTAATTACCTGATAGTGATGTATATAGTCTAGGTAGTGTGAGCCAGGATCACTGAGTGTATAGAGGAGAGATATCACCAGGTGAGAGTGACTGCTGTACAGGACTCTTATAGAGACACAATAGGTGGCTGTATTATAGTAATTACCTGATAGTGATGTATATAGTCTAGGTAGTGTGAGCCAGGATCACTGAGTGTATAGAGAGATATCACCAGGTGAGAGTGACTGCTGTACAGGACTCTTATAGAGACACAATAGGTGGCTGTATTATAGTAATTACCTGATAGTGATGTATATAGTCTAGGTAGTGTGAGCCAGGATCACTGAGTGTATAGAGATATCACCAGGTGAGAGTGACTGCTGTACAGGACTCTTATAGAGACACAATAGGTGGCTGTATTATAGTAATTACCTGATAGTGATGTATATAGCCTAGGTAGTGTGAGCCAGGATCACTGAGTGTATAGAGAGATATCACCAGGTGAGAGTGACTGCTGTACAGGGCTCTTATAGAGACACAATAGGTGGCTGTATTATAGTAATTACCTGATAGTGATGTATATAGCCTAGGTAGTGTGAGCCAGGGTCACTGAGTGTATAGAGGAGAGATATCACCAGGTGAGAGTGACTGCTGTACAGGGCTCTTATAGAGACACAATAGGCGGCTGTATTATAGTAATTACCTGATAGTGATGTATATAGCCTAGGTAGTGTGAGCCAGGATCACTGAGTGTATAGAGATATCACCAGGTGAGAGTGACTGATGTACAGGGCTCTTATAGAGACACAATAGGTGGCTGTATTATAGTAATTACCTGATAGTGATGTATATAGTCTAGGTAGTGTGAGCCAGGATCACTGAGTGTATAGAGATATCACCAGGTGAGAGTGACTGCTGTACAGGACTCTTATAGAGACACAATAGGCGGCTGTATTATAGTAATTACCTGATAGTGATGTATATAGCCTAGGTAGCCAGGATCACTGAGTGTATAGAGAGAGATCACCAGGTGAGAGTGACTGCTGTACATGACTCTTATAGAGACACAATAGGTGGCTGTATTATAGTAATTACCTGATAGTGATGTATATAGTCTATGTAGTGTGAGCCAGGATCACTGAGTGTATAGATATATCACCAGGTGAGAGTGACTGCTGTACAGGGCTCTTATAGAGACACAATAGGTGGCTGTATTATAGTAATTACCTGATAGTGATGTATATAGTCTAGGTAGTGTGAGCCAGGATCACTGAGTGTATAGAGATATCACCAGGTGAGAGTGACTGCTGTACAGGACTCTTATAAAGACACAATAGGTGACTGTATTTTAGTAATTACCTGATAGTGATGTATATAGCCTAGGTAGTGTGAGCCAGGATCACTGAGTGTATAGAGAGATATCACCAGGTGAGAGTGACTGCTGTACAGGACTCTTATAGAGACTCAATAGGTGGCTGTATTATAGTAACTACCTGATAGTGATGTATATAGCCTAGGTAGCCAGGATCACTGAGTATATAGAGGAGAGATATCACCAGGTGAGAGTGACTGCTGTACAGGGCTCTTATAGAGACACAATAGGTGGCTGTATTATAGTAATTACCTGATAGTGATGTATATAGCCTAGGTAGTGTGAGCCAGGATCACTGAGTGTATAGAGAGATATCACCAGGTGAGAGTGAATGCTGTACAGGACTCTTACAGAGACACAATAGGTGGCTGTATTATAGTAATTACCTGATAGTGATGTATATAGCCTAGGTAGTGTGAGCCAGGATCACTGAGTGTATAGAGATATCACCAGGTGAGAGTGACTGCTGTACAGGGCTCTTATAGAGACACAATAGGTGGCTGTATTATAGTAATTACCTGATAGTGATGTATATAGTCTAGGTAGTGTGAGCCAGGATCACTGAGTGTATAGAGGAGAGATATCACCAGGTGAGAGTGACTGCTGTACAGGGCTCTTATAGAGACACAATAGGCGGCTGTATTATAGTAATTACCTGATAGTGATGTATATAGCCTAGGTAGTGTGAGCCAGGATCACTGAGTGTATAGAGATATCACCAGGTGAGAGTGACTGCTGTACAGGGCTCTTATAGAGACACAATAGGTGGCTGTATTATAGTAATTACCTGATAGTGATGTATATAGTCTAGGTAGTGTGAGCCAGGATCACTGAGTGTATAGAGATATCACCAGGTGAGAGTGACTGCTGTACAGGACTCTTATAGAGACACAATAGGTGGCTGTATTATAGTAATTACCTGATAGTGATGTATATAGCCTAGGTAGTGTGAGCCAGGATCACTGAGTGTATAGAGAGATATCACCAGGTGAGAGTGACTGCTGTACAGGACTCTTATAAAGACACAATAGGTGGCTGTATTATAGTAATTACCTGATAGTGATGTATATAGCCTAGGTAGTGTGAGCCAGGATCACTGAGTGTATAGAGATATCACCAGGTGAGAGTGACTGCTGTACAGGACTCTTATAGAGACACAATAGGTGGCTGTATTATAGTAATTACCTGATAGTGATGTATATAGTCTATGTAGTGTGAGCCAGGATCACTGAGTGTATAGATATATCACCAGGTGAGAGTGACTGCTGTAAAGGGCTCTTATAGAGACACAATAGGTGGCTGTATTATAGTAATTACCTGATAGTGATGTATATAGTCTAGGTAGTGTGAGCCAGGATCACTGAGTGTATAGAGATATCACCAGGTGAGAGTGACTGCTGTACAGGACTCTTATAAAGACACAATAGGTGACTGTATTTTAGTAATTACCTGATAGTGATGTATATAGCCTAGGTAGTGTGAGCCAGGATCACTGAGTGTATAGAGAGATATCACCAGGTGAGAGTGACTGCTGTACAGGACTCTTATAGAGACACAATAGGTGGCTGTATTATAGTAATTACCTGATAGTGATGTATATAGTCTAGGTAGTGTGAGCCAGGATCACTGAGTGTATAGAGAGATATCACCAGGTGAGAGTGACTGCTGTACAGGACTCTTATAGAGACACAATAGGTGGCTGTATTATAGTAATTACCTGATAGTGATGTATATAGTCTAGGTAGTGTGAGCCAGGATCACTGAGTGTATAGAGATATCACCAGGTGAGAGTGACTGCTGTACAGGACTCTTATAGAGACACAATAGGTGGCTGTATTATAGTAATTACCTGATAGTGATGTATATAGTCTAGGTAGTGTGAGCCAGGATCACTGAGTGTATAGAGAGATATCACCAGGTGAGAGTGACTGCTGTACAGGACTCTTATAGAGACACAATAGGTGGCTGTATTATAGTAATTACCTGATAGTGATGTATATAGCCTAGGTAGTGTGAGCCAGGGTCACTGAGTGTATAGAGAGATATCACCAGGTGAGAGTGACTGCTGTACAGGACTCTTATAGAGACACAATAGGTGGCTGTATTATAGTAATTACCTGATAGTGATGTATATAGCCTAGGTAGTGTGAGCCAGGATCACTGAGTATATAGAGATATCACCAGGTGAGAGTGACTGCTGTACAGGGCTCTTATAGAGACACAATAGGTGGCTGTATTATAGTAATTACCTGATAGTTATGTATATAGCCTAGGTAGTGTGAGCCAGGGTCACTGAGTGTATAGAGGAGAGATATCACCAGGTGAGAGTGACTGCTGTACAGGGCTCTTATAGAGACACAATAGGCGGCTGTATTATAGTAATTACCTGATAGTGATGTATATAGCCTAGGTAGTGTGAGCCAGGATCACTGAGTGTATAGAGATATCACCAGGTGAGAGTGACTGATGTACAGGGCTCTTATAGAGACACAATAGGTGGCTGTATTATAGTAATTACCTGATAGTGATGTATATAGTCTAGGTAGTGTGAGCCAGGATCACTGAGTGTATAGAGATATCACCAGGTGAGAGTGACTGCTGTACAGGACTCTTATAGAGACACAATAGGCGGCTGTATTATAGTAATTACCTGATAGTGATGTATATAGCCTAGGTAGCCAGGATCACTGAGTGTATAGAGAGAGATCACCAGGTGAGAGTGACTGCTGTACATGACTCTTATAGAGACACAATAGGTGGCTGTATTATAGTAATTACCTGATAGTGATGTATATAGTCTATGTAGTGTGAGCCAGGATCACTGAGTGTATAGATATATCACCAGGTGAGAGTGACTGCTGTACAGGGCTCTTATAGAGACACAATAGGTGGCTGTATTATAGTAATTACCTGATAGTGATGTATATAGTCTAGGTAGTGTGAGCCAGGATCACTGAGTGTATAGAGATATCACCAGGTGAGAGTGACTGCTGTACAGGACTCTTATAAAGACACAATAGGTGACTGTATTTTAGTAATTACCTGATAGTGATGTATATAGCCTAGGTAGTGTGAGCCAGGATCACTGAGTGTATAGAGAGATATCACCAGGTGAGAGTGACTGCTGTACAGGGCTCTTATAGAGACACAATAGGTGGCTGTATTATAGTAACTACCTGATAGTGATGTATATAGCCTAGGTAGCCAGGATCACTGAGTATATAGAGGAGAGATATCACCAGGTGAGAGTGACTGCTGTACAGGGCTCTTATAGAGACACAATAGGTGGCTGTATTATAGTAATTACCTGATAGTGATGTATATAGTCTAGGTAGTGTGAGCCAGGATCACTGAGTGTATAGAGGAGAGATATCACCAGGTGAGAGTGACTGCTGTACAGGGCTCTTATAGAGACACAATAGGTGGCTGTATTATAGTAATTACCTGATAGTGATGTATATAGCCTAGGTAGTGTGAGCCAGGATCACTGAGTGTATAGAGATATCACCAGGTCAGAGTGACTGCTGTACAGGACTCTTATAGAGACTCAATAGGTGCCTGTATTATAGTAACTACCTGATAGTGATGTATATAGCCTAGGTAGCCAGGATCACTGAGTATATAGAGGAGAGATATCACCAGGTGAGAGTGACTGCTGTACAGGGCTCTTATAGAGACACAATAGGTGGCTGTATTATAGTAATTACCTGATAGTGATGTATATAGCCTAGGTAGTGTGAGCCAGGATCACTGAGTGTATAGAGATATCACCAGGTCAGAGTGACTGCTGTACAGGACTCTTATAGAGACTCAATAGGTGGCTGTATTATAGTAATTACCTGATAGTGATGTATATAGTCTAGGTAGTGTGAGCCAGGATCACTGAGTGTATAGAGATATCACCAGGTGAGAGTGACTGCTATACAGGACTCTTATAGAGACACAATAGGTGGCTGTATTATAGTAATTACCTGATAGTGATGTATATAGCCTAGGTAGTGTGAGCCAGGGTCACTGAGTGTATAGAGATATCACCAGGTGAGAGTGACTGCTGTACAGGACTCTTATAGAGACACAATAGGTGGCTGTATTATAGTAATTACCTGATAGTGATGTATATAGTCTAGGTAGTGTGAGCCAGGATCACTGAGTGTATAGAGAGATATCACCAGGTGAGAGTGACTGCTGTACAGGACTCTTATAGAGACACAATAGGTGGCTGTATTATAGTAATTACCTGATAGTGATGTATATAGTCTAGGTAGTGTGAGCCAGGATCACTGAGTGTATAGAGAGATATCACCAGGTGAGAGTGACTGCTGTACAGGACTCTTATAGAGACACAATAGGTGGCTGTATTATAGTAATTACCTGATAGTGATGTATATAGCCTAGGTAGTGTGAGCCAGGATCACTGAGTGTATAGAGATATCACCAGGTGAGAGTGACTGCTGTACAGGACTCTTATAGAGAAACAATAGGTGGCTGTATTATAGTAATTACCTGATAGTGATGTATATAGCCTAGGTAGTGTGAGCCAGGTTCACTGAGTGTATAGAGATATCACCAGGTGAGAATGACTGCTGTACAGGACTCTTATAGAGACACAATAGGTGGCTGTATTATAGTAATTACCTGATAGTGATGTATATAGCCTAGGTAGTGTGAGCCAGGATCACTGAGTGTATAGAGATATCACCAGGTGAGAGTGACTGCTGTACAGGACTCTTATAGAGACACAATAGGCGGCTGTATTATAGTAATTACCTGATAGTGATGTATATAGCCTAGGTAGTGTGAGCCAGGGTCACTGAGTGTATAGAGGAGAGATATCACCAGGTGAGAGTGACTGCTGTACAGGGCTCTTATAGAGACACAATAGGCGGCTGTATTATAGTAATTACCTGATAGTGATGTATATAGCCTAGGTAGTGTGAGCCAGGATCACTGAGTGTATAGAGATATCACCAGGTGAGAGTGACTGCTGTACAGGACTCTTATAGAGACACAATAGGTGGCTGTATTATAGTAATTACCTGATAGTGATGTATATAGCCTAGGTAGTGTGAGCCAGGATCACTGAGTGTATAGAGATATCACCAGGTGAGAGTGACTGCTGTACAGGACTCTTATAGAGACACAATAGGCGGCTGTATTATAGTAATTACCTGATAGTGATGTATATAGCCTAGGTAGTGTGAGCCAGGATCACTGAGTATATAGAGATATCACCAGGTGAGAGTGACTGCTGTACAGGGCTCTTATAGAGACACAATAGGTGGCTGTATTATAGTAATTACCTGATAGTGATGTATATAGCCTAGGTAGTGTGAGCCAGGATCACTGAGTGTATAGAGATATCACCAGGTGAGAGTGACTGCTGTACAGGGCTCTTATAGAGACACAATAGGTGGCTGTATTATAGTAATTACCTGATAGTGATGTATATAGTCTAGGTAGTGTGAGCCAGGATCACTGAGTGTATAGAGATATCACCAGGTGAGAGTGACTGCTGTACAGGGCTCTTATAGAGACACAATAGGTGGCTGTATTATAGTAATTACCTGATAGTGATGTATATAGTCTAGGTAGTGTGAGCCAGGATCACTGAGTGTATAGAGGAGAGATATCACCAGGTGAGAGTGACTGCTGTACAGGGCTCTTATAGAGACACAATAGGCGGCTGTATTATAGTAATTACCTGATAGTGATGTATATAGCCTAGGTAGTGTGAGCCAGGATCACTGAGTGTATAGAGATATCACCAGGTGAGAGTGACTGCTGTACAGGACTCTTATAGAGACACAATAGGTGGCTGTATTATAGTAATTACCTGATAGTGATGTATATAGCCTAGGTAGTGTGAGCCAGGATCACTGAGTGTATAGAGAGATATCACCAGGTGAGAGTGACTGCTATACAGGACTCTTATAAAGACACAATAGGTGACTGTATTTTAGTAATTACCTGATAGTGATGTATATAGCCTAGGTAGTGTGAGCCAGGATCACTGAGTGTATAGAGATATCACCAGGTGAGAGTGACTGCTGTACAGGACTCTTATAGAGACACAATAGGCGGCTGTATTATAGTAATTACCTGATAGTGATGTATATAGCCTAGGTAGTGTGAGCCAGGGTCACTGAGTGTATAGAGGAGAGATATCACCAGGTGAGAGTGACTGCTGTACAGGGCTCTTATAGAGACACAATAGGCGGCTGTATTATAGTAATTACCTGATAGTGATGTATATAGCCTAGGTAGTGTGAGCCAGGATCACTGAGTGTATAGAGATATCACCAGGTGAGAGTGACTGCTGTACAGGACTCTTATAGAGACACAATAGGTGGCTGTATTATAGTAATTACCTGATAGTGATGTATATAGCCTAGGTAGTGTGAGCCAGGTTCACTGAGTGTATAGAGATATCACCAGGTGAGAGTGACTGCTGTACAGGACTCTTATAGAGACACAATAGGCGGCTGTATTATAGTAATTACCTGATAGTGATGTATATAGCCTAGGTAGCCAGGATCACTGAGTGTATAGAGAGAGATCACCAGGTGAGAGTGACTGCTGTACATGACTCTTATAGAGACACAATAGGTGGCTGTATTATAGTAATTACCTGATAGTGATGTATATAGTCTATGTAGTGTGAGCCAGGATCACTGAGTGTATAGATATATCACCAGGTGAGAGTGACTGCTGTACAGGGCTCTTATAGAGACACAATAGGTGGCTGTATTATAGTAATTACCTGATAGTGATGTATATAGTCTAGGTAGTGTGAGCCAGGATCACTGAGTGTATAGAGATATCACCAGGTGAGAGTGACTGCTGTACAGGACTCTTATAAAGACACAATAGGTGACTGTATTTTAGTAATTACCTGATAGTGATGTATATAGCCTAGGTAGTGTGAGCCAGGATCACTGAGTGTATAGAGAGATATCACCAGGTGAGAGTGACTGCTGTACAGGACTCTTATAAAGACACAATAGGTGGCTGTATTATAGTAACTACCTGATAGTGATGTATATAGCCTAGGTAGCCAGGATCACTGAGTATATAGAGGAGAGATATCACCAGGTGAGAGTGACTGCTGTACAGGGCTCTTATAGAGACACAATAGGTGGCTGTATTATAGTAATTACCTGATAGTGATGTATATAGCCTAGGTAGTGTGAGCCAGGATCACTGAGTGTATAGAGATATCACCAGGTCAGAGTGACTGCTGTACAGGACTCTTATAGAGACTCAATAGGTGGCTGTATTATAGTAACTACCTGATAGTGATGTATATAGCCTAGGTAGCCAGGATCACTGAGTATATAGAGGAGAGATATCACCAGGTGAGAGTGACTGCTGTACAGGGCTCTTATAGAGACACAATAGGTGGCTGTATTATAGTAATTACCTGATAGTGATGTATATAGCCTAGGTAGTGTGAGCCAGGATCACCGAGTGTATAGAGATATCACCAGGTCAGAGTGACTGCTGTACAGGACTCTTATAGAGACTCAATAGGTGGCTGTATTATAGTAATTACCTGATAGTGATGTATATAGTCTAGGTAGTGTGAGCCAGGATCACTGAGTGTATAGAGATATCACCAGGTGAGAGTGACTGCTATACAGGACTCTTATAGAGACACAATAGGTGGCTGTATTATAGTAATTACCTGATAGTGATGTATATAGCCTAGGTAGTGTGAGCCAGGGTCACTGAGTGTATAGAGATATCACCAGGTGAGAGTGACTGCTGTACAGGACTCTTATAGAGACACAATAGGTGGCTGTATTATAGTAATTACCTGATAGTGATGTATATAGTCTAGGTAGTGTGAGCCAGGATCACTGAGTGTATAGAGAGATATCACCAGGTGAGAGTGACTGCTGTACAGGACTCTTATAGAGACACAATAGGTGGCTGTATTATAGTAATTACCTGATAGTGATGTATATAGTCTAGGTAGTGTGAGCCAGGATCACTGAGTGTATAGAGAGATATCACCAGGTGAGAGTGACTGCTGTACAGGACTCTTATAGAGACACAATAGGTGGCTGTATTATAGTAATTACCTGATAGTGATGTATATAGCCTAGGTAGTGTGAGCCAGGATCACTGAGTGTATAGAGATATCACCAGGTGAGAGTGACTGCTGTACAGGACTCTTATAGAGAAACAATAGGTGGCTGTATTATAGTAATTACCTGATAGTGATGTATATAGCCTAGGTAGTGTGAGCCAGGTTCACTGAGTGTATAGAGATATCACCAGGTGAGAATGACTGCTGTACAGGACTCTTATAGAGACACAATAGGTGGCTGTATTATAGTAATTACCTGATAGTGATGTATATAGTCTAGGTAGTGTGAGCCAGGGTCACTGAGTGTATAGAGAGATATCACCAGGTGAGAGTGACTGCTGTACAGGACTCTTATAGAGACACAATAGGTGGCTGTATTATAGTAATTACCTGATAGTGATGTATATAGTCTAGGTAGTGTGAGCCAGGATCACTGAGTGTATAGAGAGATATCACCAGGTGAGAGTGACTGCTGTACAGGACTCTTATAGAGACACAATAGGTGGCTGTATTATAGTAATTACCTGATAGTGATGTATATAGTCTAGGTAGTGTGAGCCAGGATCACTGAGTGTATAGAGAGATATCACCAGGTGAGAGTGACTGCTGTACAGGGCTCTTATAGAGACACAATAGGTGGCTGTATTATAGTAATTACCTGATAGTGATGTATATAGTCTAGGTAGTGTGAGCCAGGATCACTGAGTGTATAGAGATATCACCAGGTGAGAGTGACTGCTGTACAGGGCTCTTATAGAGACACAATAGGTGGCTGTATTATAGTAATTACCTGATAGTGATGTATATAGTCTAGGTAGTGTGAGCCAGGATCACTGAGTGTATAGAGGAGAGATATCACCAGGTGAGAGTGACTGCTGTACAGGGCTCTTATAGAGACACAATAGGTGGCTGTATTATAGTAATTACCTGATAGTGATGTATATAGCCTAGGTAGTGTGAGCCAGGGTGACTGAGTGTATAGAGGAGAGATATCACCAGGTGAGAGTGACTGCTGTACAGGGCTCTTATAGAGACACAATAGGCGGCTGTATTATAGTAATTACCTGATAGTGATGTATATAGCCTAGGTAGTGTGAGCCAGGATCACTGAGTGTATAGAGATATCACCAGGTGAGAGTGACTGCTGTACAGGACTCTTATAGAGACACAATAGGTGGCTGTATTATAGTAATTACCTGATAGTGATGTATATAGCCTAGGTAGTGTGAGCCAGGATCACTGAGTGTATAGAGAGATATCACCAGGTGAGAGTGACTGCTATACAGGACTCTTATAAAGACACAATAGGTGACTGTATTTTAGTAATTACCTGATAGTGATGTATATAGCCTAGGTAGTGTGAGCCAGGATCACTGAGTGTATAGAGATATCACCAGGTGAGAGTGACTGCTGTACAGGACTCTTATAGAGACACAATAGGCGGCTGTATTATAGTAATTACCTGATAGTGATGTATATAGCCTAGGTAGCCAGGATCACTGAGTGTATAGAGAGAGATCACCAGGTGAGAGTGACTGCTGTACAGGACTCTTATAGAGACACAATAGGTGGCTGTATTATAGTAATTACCTGATAGTGATGTATATAGCCTAGGTAGTGTGAGCCAGGATCACTGAGTGTATAGAGATATCACCAGGTGAGAGTGACTGCTGTACAGGACTCTTATAGAGACACAATAGGCGGCTGTATTATAGTAATTACCTGATAGTGATGTATATAGCCTAGGTAGCCAGGATCACTGAGTGTATAGAGAGAGATCACCAGGTGAGAGTGACTGCTGTACAGGACTCTTATAGAGACACAATAGGTGGCTGTATTATAGTAATTACCTGATAGTGATGTATATAGTCTAGGTAGTGTGAGCCAGGATCACTGAGTGTATAGAGATATCACCAGGTGAGAGTGACTGCTGTACAGGACTCTTATAAAGACACAATAGGTGACTGTATTTTAGTAATTACCTGATAGTGATGTATATAGCCTAGGTAGTGTGAGCCAGGATCACTGAGTGTATAGAGAGATATCACCAGGTGAGAGTGACTGCTGTACAGGACTCTTATAGAGACACAATAGGTGGCTGTATTATAGTAATTACCTGATAGTGATGTATATAGCCTAGGTAGTGTGAGCCAGGGTCACTGAGTGTATAGAGGAGAGATATCACCAGGTGAGAGTGACTGCTGTACAGGACTCTTATAGAGACACAATAGGTGACTGTATTATAGTAATTACCTGATAGTGATGTAAATAGCCTAGGTAGTGTGAGCCAGGATCACTGAGTGTATAGAGATATCACCAGGTGAGAGTGACTGCTGTACAGGGCTCTTATAGAGACACAATAGGCGGCTGTATTATAGTAATTACCTGATAGTGATGTATATAGCCTAGGTAGTGTGAGCCAGGATCACTGAGTGTATAGAGATATCACCAGGTGAGAGTGACTGATGTACAGGGCTCTTATAGAGACACAATAGGTGGCTGTATTATAGTAATTACCTGATAGTGATGTATATAGTCTAGGTAGTGTGAGCCAGGATCACTGAGTGTATAGAGATATCACCAGGTGAGAGTGACTGCTGTACAGGACTCTTATAGAGACACAATAGGCGGCTGTATTATAGTAATTACCTGATAGTGATGTATATAGCCTAGGTAGCCAGGATCACTGAGTGTATAGAGAGAGATCACCAGGTGAGAGTGACTGCTGTACATGACTCTTATAGAGACACAATAGGTGGCTGTATTATAGTAATTACCTGATAGTGATGTATATAGTCTATGTAGTGTGAGCCAGGATCACTGAGTGTATAGATATATCACCAGGTGAGAGTGACTGCTGTACAGGGATCTTATAGAGACACAATAGGTGGCTGTATTATAGTAATTACCTGATAGTGATGTATATAGTCTAGGTAGTGTGAGCCAGGATCACTGAGTGTATAGAGATATCACCAGGTGAGAGTGACTGCTGTACAGGACTCTTATAAAGACACAATAGGTGACTGTATTTTAGTAATTACCTGATAGTGATGTATATAGCCTAGGTAGTGTGAGCCAGGATCACTGAGTGTATAGAGAGATATCACCAGGTGAGAGTGACTGCTGTACAGGGCTCTTATAGAGACACAATAGGTGGCTGTATTATAGTAACTACCTGATAGTGATGTATATAGCCTAGGTAGCCAGGATCACTGAGTATATAGAGGAGAGATATCACCAGGTGAGAGTGACTGCTGTACAGGGCTCTTATAGAGACACAATAGGTGGCTGTATTATAGTAATTACCTGATAGTGATGTATATATCCTAGGTAGTGTGAGCCAGGATCACTGAGTGTATAGAGATATCACCAGGTCAGAGTGACTGCTGTACAGGACTCTTATAGAGACTCAATAGGTGGCTGTATTATAGTAACTACCTGATAGTGATGTATATAGCCTAGGTAGCCAGGATCACTGAGTATATAGAGGAGAGATATCACCAGGTGAGAGTGACTGCTGTACAGGGCTCTTATAGAGACACAATAGGTGGCTGTATTATAGTAATTACCTGATAGTGATGTATATAGCCTAGGTAGTGTGAGCCAGGATCACTGAGTGTATAGAGATATCACCAGGTCAGAGTGACTGCTGTACAGGACTCTTATAGAGACTCAATAGGTGGCTGTATTATAGTAATTACCTGATAGTCATGTATATAGTCTAGGTAGTGTGAGCCAGGATCACTGAGTGTATAGAGATATCACCAGGTGAGAGTGACTGCTATACAGGACTCTTATAGAGACACAATAGGTGGCTGTATTATAGTAATTACCTGATAGTGATGTATATAGCCTAGGTAGTGTGAGCCAGGGTCACTGAGTGTATAGAGATATCACCAGGTGAGAGTGACTGCTGTACAGGACTCTTATAGAGACACAATAGGTGGCTGTATTATAGTAATTACCTGATAGTGATGTATATAGTCTAGGTAGTGTGAGCCAGGATCACTGAGTGTATAGAGAGATATCACCAGGTGAGAGTGACTGCTGTACAGGACTCTTATAGAGACACAATAGGTGGCTGTATTATAGTAATTACCTGATAGTGATGTATATAGTCTAGGTAGTGTGAGCCAGGATCACTGAGTGTATAGAGAGATATCACCAGGTGAGAGTGACTGCTGTACAGGACTCTTATAGAGACACAATAGGTGGCTGTATTATAGTAATTACCTGATAGTGATGTATATAGCCTAGGTAGTGTGAGCCAGGATCACTGAGTGTATAGAGATATCACCAGGTGAGAGTGACTGCTGTACAGGACTCTTATAGAGAAACAATAGGTGGCTGTATTATAGTAATTACCTGATAGTGATGTATATAGCCTAGGTAGTGTGAGCCAGGTTCACTGAGTGTATAGAGATATCACCAGGTGAGAATGACTGCTGTACAGGACTCTTATAGAGACACAATAGGTGGCTGTATTATAGTAATACCTGATAGTGATGTATATAGTCTAGGTAGTGTGAGCCAGGATCACTGAGTGTATAGAGATATCACCAGGTGAGAGTGACTGCTGTACAGGACTCTTATAGAGACACAATAGGCGGCTGTATTATAGTAATTACCTGATAGTGATGTATATAGCCTAGGTAGCCAGGATCACTGAGTGTATAGAGAGAGATCACCAGGTGAGAGTGACTGCTGTACATGACTCTTATAGAGACACAATAGGTGGCTGTATTATAGTAATTACCTGATAGTGATGTATATAGTCTAGGTAGTGTGAGCCAGGATCACTGAGTGTATAGAGAGATATCACCAGGTGAGAGTGACTGCTGTACAGGACTCTTATAGAGACACAATAGGTGGCTGTATTATAGTAATTACCTGATAGTGATGTATATAGCCTAGGTAGTGTGAGCCAGGATCACTGAGTGTATAGAGATATCACCAGGTGAGAGTGACTGCTGTACAGGACTCTTATAGAGACACAATAGGTGGCTGTATTATAGTAATTACCTGATAGTGATGTATATAGCCTAGGTAGTGTGAGCCAGGATCACTGAGTGTATAGAGATATCACCAGGTGAGAGTGACTGCTGTACAGGACTCTTATAGAGACACAATAGGCGGCTGTATTATAGTAATTACCTGATAGTGATGTATATAGCCTAGGTAGTGTGAGCCAGGATCACTGAGTATATAGAGATATCACCAGGTGAGAGTGACTGCTGTACAGGGCTCTTATAGAGACACAATAGGTGGCTGTATTATAGTAATTACCTGATAGTGATGTATATAGCCTAGGTAGTGTGAGCCAGGATCACTGAGTGTATAGAGATATCACCAGGTGAGAGTGACTGCTGTACAGGGCTCTTATAGAGACACAATAGGTGGCTGTATTATAGTAATTACCTGATAGTGATGTATATAGTCTAGGTAGTGTGAGCCAGGATCACTGAGTGTATAGAGATATCACCAGGTGAGAGTGACTGCTGTACAGGGCTCTTATAGAGACACAATAGGTGGCTGTATTATAGTAATTACCTGATAGTGATGTATATAGTCTAGGTAGTGTGAGCCAGGATCACTGAGTGTATAGAGGAGAGATATCACCAGGTGAGAGTGACTGCTGTACAGGGCTCTTATAGAGACACAATAGGCGGCTGTATTATAGTAATTACCTGATAGTGATGTATATAGCCTAGGTAGTGTGAGCCAGGATCACTGAGTGTATAGAGATATCACCAGGTGAGAGTGACTGCTGTACAGGACTCTTATAGAGACACAATAGGTGGCTGTATTATAGTAATTACCTGATAGTGATGTATATAGCCTAGGTAGTGTGAGCCAGGATCACTGAGTGTATAGAGAGATATCACCAGGTGAGAGTGACTGCTATACAGGACTCTTATAAAGACACAATAGGTGACTGTATTTTAGTAATTACCTGATAGTGATGTATATAGCCTAGGTAGTGTGAGCCAGGATCACTGAGTGTATAGAGATATCACCAGGTGAGAGTGACTGCTGTACAGGACTCTTATAGAGACACAATAGGCGGCTGTATTATAGTAATTACCTGATAGTGATGTATATAGCCTAGGTAGTGTGAGCCAGGGTCACTGAGTGTATAGAGGAGAGATATCACCAGGTGAGAGTGACTGCTGTACAGGGCTCTTATAGAGACACAATAGGTGGCTGTATTATAGTAATTACCTGATAGTGATGTATATAGTCTATGTAGTGTGAGCCAGGATCACTGAGTGTATAGATATATCACCAGGTGAGAGTGACTGCTGTACAGGGCTCTTATAGAGACACAATAGGTGGCTGTATTATAGTAATTACCTGATAGTGATGTATATAGTCTAGGTAGTGTGAGCCAGGATCACTGAGTGTATAGAGATATCACCAGGTGAGAGTGACTGCTGTACAGGACTCTTATAAAGACACAATAGGTGACTGTATTTTAGTAATTACCTGATAGTGATGTATATAGCCTAGGTAGTGTGAGCCAGGATCACTGAGTGTATAGAGAGATATCACCAGGTGAGAGTGACTGCTGTACAGGACTCTTATAGAGACACAATAGGTGGCTGTATTATAGTAATTACCTGATAGTGATGTATATAGTCTAGGTAGTGTGAGCCAGGATCACTGAGTGTATAGAGATATCACCAGGTGAGAGTGACTGCTGTACAGGGCTCTTATAGAGACACAATAGGTGGCTGTATTATAGTAACTACCTGATAGTGATGTATATAGCCTAGGTAGCCAGGATCACTGAGTATATAGAGGAGAGATATCACCAGGTGAGAGTGACTGCTGTACAGGGCTCTTATAGAGACACAATAGGTGGCTGTATTATAGTAATTACCTGATAGTGATGTATATAGCCTAGGTAGTGTGAGCCAGGATCACTGAGTGTATAGAGATATCACCAGGTCAGAGTGACTGCTGTACAGGACTCTTATAGAGACTCAATAGGTGGCTGTATTATAGTAATTACCTGATAGTGATGTATATAGTCTAGGTAGTGTGAGCCAGGATCACTGAGTGTATAGAGATATCACCAGGTGAGAGTGACTGCTATACAGGACTCTTATAGAGACACAATAGGTGGCTGTATTATAGTAATTACCTGATAGTGATGTATATAGCCTAGGTAGTGTGAGCCAGGGTCACTGAGTGTATAGAGATATCACCAGGTGAGAGTGACTGCTGTACAGGACTCTTATAGAGACACAATAGGTGGCTGTATTATAGTAATTACCTGATAGTGATGTATATAGTCTAGGTAGTGTGAGCCAGGATCACTGAGTGTATAGAGAGATATCACCAGGTGAGAGTGACTGCTGTACAGGACTCTTATAGAGACACAATAGGTGGCTGTATTATAGTAATTACCTGATAGTGATGTATATAGTCTAGGTAGTGTGAGCCAGGATCACTGAGTGTATAGAGAGATATCACCAGGTGAGAGTGACTGCTGTACAGGACTCTTATAGAGACACAATAGGTGGCTGTATTATAGTAATTACCTGATAGTGATGTATATAGCCTAGGTAGTGTGAGCCAGGTTCACTGAGTGTATAGAGATATCACCAGGTGAGAATGACTGCTGTACAGGACTCTTATAGAGACACAATAGGTGGCTGTATTATAGTAATTACCTGATAGTGATGTATATAGTCTAGGTAGTGTGAGCCAGGGTCACTGAGTGTATAGAGAGATATCACCAGGTGAGAGTGACTGCTGTACAGGACTCTTATAGAGACACAATAGGTGGCTGTATTATAGTAATTACCTGATAGTGATGTATATAGTCTAGGTAGTGTGAGCCAGGATCACTGAGTGTATAGAGAGATATCACCAGGTGAGAGTGACTGCTGTACAGGACTCTTATAGAGACACAATAGGTGGCTGTATTATAGTAATTACCTGATAGTGATGTATATAGTCTAGGTAGTGTGAGCCAGGATCACTGAGTGTATAGAGAGATATCACCAGGTGAGAGTGACTGCTGTACAGGGCTCTTATAGAGACACAATAGGTGGCTGTATTATAGTAATTACCTGATAGTGATGTATATAGTCTAGGTAGTGTGAGCCAGGATCACTGAGTGTATAGAGATATCACCAGGTGAGAGTGACTGCTGTACAGGGCTCTTATAGAGACACAATAGGTGGCTGTATTATAGTAATTACCTGATAGTGATGTATATAGCCTAGGTAGTGTGAGCCAGGATCACTGAGTGTATAGAGAGATATCACCAGGTGAGAGTGACTGCTGTACAGGGCTCTTATAGAGACACAATAGGCGGCTGTATTATAGTAATTACCTGATAGTGATGTATATAGCCTAGGTAGTGTGAGCCAGGATCACTGAGTGTATAGAGATATCACCAGGTGAGAGTGTCTGCTGTACAGGACTCTTATAGAGACACAATAGGTGGCTGTATTATAGTAATTACCTGATAGTGATGTATATAGCCTAGGTAGTGTGAGCCAGGATCACTGAGTGTATAGAGATATCACCAGGTGAGAGTGACTGCTGTACAGGACTCTTATAGAGACACAATAGGCGGCTGTATTATAGTAATTACCTGATAGTGATGTATATAGCCTAGGTAGCCAGGATCACTGAGTGTATAGAGAGAGATCACCAGGTGAGAGTGACTGCTGTACAGGACTCTTATAGAGACACAATAGGTGGCTGTATTATAGTAATTACCTGATAGTGATGTATATAGCCTAGGTAGTGTGAGCCAGGATCACTGAGTGTATAGAGATATCACCAGGTGAGAGTGACTGCTGTACATGGCTCTTATAGAGACACAATAGGCGGCTGTATTATAGTAATTACCTGATATTGATGTATATAGCCTAGGTAGTGTGAGCCAGGATCACTGAGTGTATAGAGAGATATCACCAGGTGAGAGTGACTGCTGTACAGGGCTCTTATAGAGACACAATAGGCGGCTGTACTATAGTAATTACCTGATAGTGATATATATAGTCTAGGTAGTGTGAGCCAGGATCACTGAGTGTATAGAGAGAGATCACCAGGTGAGAGTGACTGCTGTACAGGACTCTTATAGAGACACAATAGGCGGCTGTATTATAGTAATTACCTGATAGTGATGTATATAGCCTAGGTAGCCAGGATCACTGAGTGTATAGAGAGAGATCACCAGGTGAGAGTGACTGCTGTACAGGACTCTTATAGAGACACAATAGGTGGCTGTATTATAGTAATTACCTGATAGTGATGTATATAGTCTAGGTAGTGTGAGCCAGGATCACTGAGTGTATAGAGATATCACCAGGTGAGAGTGACTGCTGTACAGGACTCTTATAGAGACACAATAGGTGGCTGTATTATAGTAATTACCTGATAGTGATGTAAATAGCCTAGGTAGTGTGAGCCAGGATCACTGAGTGTATAGAGATATCACCAGGTGAGAGTGACTGCTGTACAGGGCTCTTATAGAGACACAATAGGTGGCTGTATTATAGTAATTACCTGATAGTGATGTATATAGCCTAGGTAGTGTGAGCCAGGATCACTGAGTATATAGAGGAGAGATATCACCAGGTGAGAGTGACTGCTGTACAGGGCTCTTATAGAGACACAATAGGTAGTGTGAGACAGGGTCACTGAGTGTATAGAGAGATCACTCCTGGGCCCGGGAATCGCTGCGCTCCTGCCTTTGTGTGCTCATCAGACCTGGCTGGGGATTTTGATGAAGCCCATAGACTGTAATGGTGGCAGCATCTGCTGGTAGTGAAGTGTGCCAGGCCTGCCGGAGGATGGGAAATTCTACAGCCGTCGGTGGAACCTGTGGGGCTGATTTTCGCGATAGAAGATGGTTTCGGTATACGTCTGTGCGGTACGCTATGATTGTGAATGTTTTTGTACAAATGTCTCTTAGAACCCTAATTTGGAAGCCAGTGCTTGTCCCCCATACAGTGTATCAGGATTGCTGCGCTTGCGTCAGTATGGTGCCATGTGATCGCCGCGCCCATATTATAGACACATGGACTGCGCTGGGGGTGTTTATTACACGGTACATAAATAACAAAGCATCTGACAATATTACTCTCACGTGGTTTATTCCACCGATATTACAGTTCTTGTCCTGGTTCCAGACAGATATAAGAAAGCATGTGGTAGTATCTGTCCAGCGGTAGAAATGCGCCTGTTCTATGTATGTATGCGGTGTACAGGCGCTGACACCAGCGTAGTGCACTACAGAGAGAATGTGGCCCTTTATATCCTCCTCCACCTGTTCTATGTATGTGTGTGGTGTACAGGCGCTGACACCAGCATAGTGCACTACAGAGAGAATGTGGCCCTTTATATCCTCCTCCACCTGTTCTATGTATGTGTGCGGTGTACAGGCGCTGACACCAGCATAGTGCACTACACAGAGAATGTGGCCCTTTATATCCTCCTCCACCTGTTCTGTGTATGTGTGCGGTGTACAGGCGCTGACACCAGCATAGTGCACTACAGAGAGAATGTGGCCCTTTATATCCTCCTCCACCTGTTCTGTGTATGTGTGCGGTGTACAGGCGCTGACACCAGCATAGTGCACTATAGAGAGAATGTGGCCCTTTATATCCTCCTCCGCCTGTTCTGTGTATGTGTGCGGTGTACAGGCGCTGACACCAGCATAGTGCACTACACAGAGAATGCGGCCCTTTATATCCTCCTCCACCTGTTCTGTGTATGTGTGCGGTGTACAGGCGCTGACACCAGCGTAGTGCACTACAGAGAGAATGTGGCCCTTTATATCCTCCTCCGCCTGTTCTGCGTATGTGTGCGGTGTACAGGCGCTGACACCAGCGTAGTGCACTACACAGAGAATGTGGCCCTTTATATCCTCCTCCGCCTGTTCTGTGTATGTGTGCGGTAACTCTAGCCGCAGGGCGGAATGTCTCTGGTAGGCCGCCTCTCGTCCTGGCTGCAGATAGAGCAGTAGTGAGTATCTCAGGGTGGTTTCCCCGCCGCACGGCCTGGATATTGCACAATGCTGCTGGAGCCACTATTTACTATACAGTGATCCTGGACTGTTTATGCCCGTTCTATAATCCAGCAATCTATCAGTTTTACGGCCGCGTTCTGGCAGCAGATTATCTCGCATTTTCTTTCCACGTCTATGTAAGATGTCTTATGTTACAGTCTCGCTGTGAGAGCGCTGAGTCTGCCCATCCTAGTAATAGTGGGGGAGATGAGGCCCCCTCTCAGCACTGTTGTATAAGGAGACGTCCAGCTTCTCCGGAGTGTGGAGCAACCCAACGCTCTGCAGCCCACCTCTCTGTACCCGAGCGTCTCTTCTACCCTTGTAAGCACTCAGCGGTCTCATTCTCGATGGACGATGTCTCTGTGGCTCACAAATAGTCTAGGGGAACGGGCTCCTGTTTTCCTGGTCTGCGGCGGTCTCTTAGGGTTTGGAGAGGGAGGTCATTGGGCTAGTGGCACCTGGCTCCAGGGAAGCAGGTACTGGAACTGGTTTGGTGGCTTTGCCCCAGGCCGTGCAGAGCAGAGAGTGGACTTTCCTGAAGATAGAGCCTCGGAAGATGATGAAAATCCAGGGGTCCAGGATGGGGTTGAGTGCGCTGAATCTGAAGGCCAAGAGGTCGCCGGATTCATCCGGGGTCTCGTTGTTGTTGTATAAGGCACCCAGGAAAGCCCGAAGCTGTGTGGTAGAAGAGAGGAGAAGTCAGGCACCCCTGTACCCCACATCACATAGGCACCGCCGGAGCGGGAAGGGTGCAGGGCTCTGCTGGAGATGATGTGTGACGGGGGGAGTGGGGGGCTCTGGTGGAGATGATGGGGGAGTGGGGGGCTCTGGTGGAGATGATGTGTGACGGGGGAGTGGAGGGCTCTGCTGGAGATGATGTATGGTGGGGTGCTCTGCTGGAGATGATGTGTGGTAGGAGGCTCTGCTGGAGATGATGTGTGGTGCAGGGCTCTGCTGGAGATGATGTGTGGTGCAGGGCTCTGCTGGAGATGATGTGTGGTGCAGGGCTCTGCTGGAGATGATGTGTGGTGCAGGGCTCTGCTGGAGATGATGTATGGTGGGGGGCTCTGCTGGAGATGTATGGTGGGAGGCTCTGCTGGAGATGATGTGTGGTGCAGGGCTCTGCTGGAGATGATGTATGGTGGGGGGCTCTGCTGGAGATGTATGGTGGGGGGCTCTGCTGGAGATGATGTGTGGTGCAGGGCTCTGCTGGAGATGTTTGGTGGGGGGCTCTGCTGCAGATGATGTATGGTGGGAGGCTCTGCTGGAGATGATGTATGGGGGGGCTCTGCTGGAGATGATGTATGGGGGGGCTCTGCTGGAGATGATGTATGGTGGGAGGCTCTGCTGGAGATGATGTGTGGTGGGGGGCTCTGGTGGAGATGATGTGTGACGGAGGGGGGGGGAGTGGGGGCACTGCCGGGGATGATGTGTGACGGGGGAGAGTGGGGGGCACTGCCGAGGATGATGTGTGACGGGGGTCTCTGCTGGAGATGTGTGACGGGGGGAGTGGGGGGCTCTGGTGGAGATGTGTGACGGGGGAGGGAGTGGAGGGCTCTGGTGGAGATGTGTGATGGGGGGAAGTGGGGGGCTCTGGTGGAGATGTGTGACGGGGGGAGTGGGGGGCTCTGGTGGAGATGATGTGTGATGGGGGAGTGGGGGGCTCTGGTGGAGATGATGGGGGAGTGGGGGGCTCTGGTGGAGATGACGTGTGACGGGGGAGTGGGGGGCTCGGCTGCAGATGAAGGGGGAGTGGGGGGCTCGGCTGGAGGTGACGGGGGAGTGGGGGGCTCTGCTGGAGATGACGTGTGACGGGAAGAGTGGGGGGCTTTGGTGGAGATGATGTGTGACGGAGGGGGGGAGTGGGGGCACTGCCGGGGATGATGTGACGGAGGGGGGGAGTGGGGGCACTGCCGGGGATGATGTGTGATGGGGGGGAGTGGGGGGCACTGCCGAGGATGATGTGTGACGAGGGTCTCTGCTGGAGATGTGTGACGGGGAAGTGGGGGGCTCGGCTGGAGGTGACGGGGGAGTGGGGGGGCTCTGGTGGAGATGACGTGTGACGGGAAGAGTGGGGAGCTCTGGTGGAGATGATGTGTGACGGAGGGGGGGAGTGGGGGCACTGCCGGGGATGATGTGTGACGGGGGGGAGTGGGGGGCACTGCTGAGGATGATGTGTGATGGGGGTCTCTGCTGGAGATGTGTGACGGGGAAGTGGGGGGCTCTGGTGGAGATATGTGACGGGGGAGGGAGTGGGGGGCTCTGGTGGAGATGTGTGACGGGGGGGAGTGGGGGGTTCTGGTGGAGATGTGTGACGGGGGGAGTGGGGGGCTCTGGTGGAGATGATGTGTGATGGGGGAGTGGAGGGCTCTGGTGGAGATGATGGGGGAGTGGGGGGCTCTGGTGCAGATGACGTGTGACGGGGGAGTGGGGGGCTCGGCTGGAGATGATTGGGGAGTGGGGGGCTCGGCTGGAGGTGACGGGGGAGTGGGGGGCTCTGCTGGAGACTATGTGTGACGGGGGGAGTGGGGGTCTCTGGTGGAGATGATGTATGACCGGGGGAGTTGGGGGCTCTGCTGGAGATGATGTGTGATGGGGGAGTGGGGGGCTCTGGTGGAGATGACGTTTGACGGGGGGAGTGGGGGGCTCTGGTGGAGATGATGTGTGATGGGGGAGTGGGGGGCTCTGGTGGAGGTGATGGGGGGGAATGGGGGGCCCTGGTGGAGATGACGGGGGGAGTGGGGGGCTCTGGTGGAGATGATGTGTGATGGGGGAGTGGGGGGCTCTGGTGGAGATTACGGGGGGAGTGGGGGGCTCTGGTGGAGATGATGTGTGACGGGGGGAGTGGGGGTCTCTGGTGGAGATGTATGACGGGGGGAGTTGGGGGCTCTGCTGGAGATGATGTGTGATGGGAGTGGGGGGCTCTGGTGGAGATGATGTGTGACGGGGGGAGTGGGGGGCTCTGGTGGAGATGACGGGGGGAGTGGGGGGCTCCGGTGGAGATGATGTGTGACGGGGGGAGTGGGGGCCTCTGGTGGAGATGATGTGTGACGGGGGGAGTGGGGGGTTCTGGTGGAGATGACGTGTGACGGGGGGAGTGGGGGGCTCTGGTGGAGATGACGTGTGACGGGGGGAGTGGGGGGCTTGGCTGGAGATGACGTGTGACGGGGGAGTGGGGGGCTCTGCTGGAGATGGTGTGACGGGGGAGTGGGGGGCTCTGGTGGAGACGATGTGTGATGGGTGAGTGGGGGTCCCTGGTGGAGATGATGTGTGACGGGTGAGTGGCGGTCTCTGGTGGAGATGATGTATGATGGGGGAGTGGGGGTCACTGGTGGAGATGATGTGTGATGGGAGAGTGGGGGACTCTGCTGGAGATGATGTATGACGGGAGGAGTGGGGGGCTCTGGTGGAGATGATGTGTGACGGGGGGAGTGGGGGCTCTGGTGGAGATGATGTGTAACGGGGGGAGTGGGGGTCTCTGGTGGAGATGATGTGTGACGGGGGGAGTGGGGGTCTCTGGTGGAGATGATGTGTGACAGGGGGAGTGGGGGGCTCTGGTGGAGATGATGTATGACGGGGGAGTGGGGGGCTCTGGAGGAGATGACGTGGGAGTGGGGGGCTCTGGTGGAGATGATGTATGACGGGGGGAGAGGGGGGCTCTGGTGGAGATGATGTGTGACGGGGGAGTGGGGGGCTCTGGTGGAGATGATGTGTGACGAGGGAGTGGGGGGCTCTGGTGGAGATGATGTATGACGGGGGGAGTGGGGGGTTCTGGTGGAGATGATGTGTGACGGGGGGAGTGGGGGGTTCTGGTGGAGATGATGTGTGACGGGGGGAGTGGGGGGCTCTGGTGGAGATGATGTGTGACGGGGGAGTGGTGGTCTCTGGTGGAGATGATGTGTGACGGGGGAGTTGGGGGCTCTGGTGGAGATGACGTGTGACGGAGGAGTGGGGGGCTCTGGTGGAGATGATGTGTGACGGGGGAGTGGGGGGCTCTGCTGGAGATGGTGTGACGGGGGGAGTGGGGGACTCGGCTGGAGATGGTGTGACGGGGGGAGTGGGGGGCTCGGCTGGAGATGATGTGTGACGGGGGTAAGTGGGGGGCTCTGGTGGATATGATCTGTGACGGGGGGAGTGGGGGGCTCTGCTGGAGATGGTGTGACGGGGGGAGTGGGGGGCTCTGGTGGGGATGTGTGATGGGGGAGTGGGGGGCTCTGGTGGAGATGATGTGTGATGGGGGAGTGGGGGGCTCTGGTGGAGATGACGGGAGAGTGGGGGGGCTCTGGTGGAGATGATGTGTGATGGGGGAGTGGGGGGCTCTGGTGGAGATGACGTGTGACGGGGGGAGGGGGGGCTCGGCTGGAGATGACGGGGGAGTGGGGGGCTCTGCTGGAGACGACGTGTGACGGGGGGAGTGGGGGGCTCTGGTGGATATGATGTGCGGTGGGTGGCTCTGCTGGAGATGGTGTGACGGGGGAGTGGGGGGCTCTGGTGGAGATGATGTGTGACGGGTGAGTGGGGGGCTCTACTGGGGATGATGTGACGGGGGAGTGGGGGGCTCTGGTGGAGATGACGGGGGGAGTGGGGGGCTCTGGTGGAGATGACGTGTGATGGGGGAGTGGGGGTTCTGGTGGAGATGACGTGTGATGGGGGGAGTGGGGGCTCTGGTGGAGATGACGTGTGACGGGGGAGTGGGGGGCTCTGGTGGAGATGATGTGTGACGGGTGAGTGGGGGGCTCTACTGGGGATGATGTGACGGGGGAGTGGGCGGCTCGGCTGGAGATGGTGTGACGGGGGAGTGGGGGGGCTCGGCTGGAGGCGATGTGTGACGGGGGGAGTGGGGGGGCTCTGGTGGAGACGATGTGTGACGGGGGTAAGTGGGGGGCTCTGGTGGAGATGATGTGTGACGGGGGAGTGGGGGGCTCTGCTGGAGACTATGTGTGACTGGGGGAGTGGGGGTCTCTGGTGGAGATGATGTGTGACGGGGGAGTGGGGGGCTCTGGTGGAGATGATGTATGACGGAGTGGGGGGTTCTGGTGGAGATGATGTGTGACGGGGGGAGTGGGGGGCTCGGCTGGAGACGATGTGTGACGGGGGGAGTGGGGGCTCTGGTGGAGATGATGTATGACAGAGTGGAGGGCTCTGCTGGAGATGATGTGTGACGGGGGAGTGGGGGGCTCTGCTGGAGATGGTGTGACGGGGGAGTGGGGGGCTCTGGTGGAGACGATGTGTGATGGGTGAGTGGGGGTCCCTGGTGGAGATGATGTGTGACGGGTGAGTGGCGGTCTCTGGTGGAGATGATGTATGATGGGGGAGTGGGGGTCACTGGTGGAGATGATGTGTGATGGGAGAGTGGGGGACTCTGCTGGAGATGATGTATGACGGGAGGAGTGGGGGGCTCTGGTGGAGATGATGTGTGACGGGGGGAGTGGGGGCTCTGGTGGAGATGATGTGTAACGGGGGGAGTGGGGGTCTCTGGTGGAGATGATGTGTGACGGGGGGAGTGGGGGTCTCTGGTGGAGATGATGTGTGACAGGGGGAGTGGGGGGCTCTGGTGGAGATGATGTATGACGGGGGAGTGGGGGGCTCTGGAGGAGATGACGTGGGAGTGGGGGGCTCTGGTGGAGATGATGTATGACGGGGGGAGAGGGGGGCTCTGGTGGAGATGATGTGTGACGGGGGAGTGGGGGGCTCTGGTGGAGATGATGTGTGACGAGGGAGTGGGGGGCTCTGGTGGAGATGATGTATGACGGGGGGAGTGGGGGGTTCTGGTGGAGATGATGTGTGACGGGGGGAGTGGGGGGTTCTGGTGGAGATGATGTGTGACGGGGGGAGTGGGGGGCTCTGGTGGAGATGATGTGTGACGGGGGAGTGGTGGTCTCTGGTGGAGATGATGTGTGACGGGGGAGTTGGGGGCTCTGGTGGAGATGACGTGTGACGGAGGAGTGGGGGGCTCTGGTGGAGATGATGTGTGACGGGGGAGTGGGGGGCTCTGCTGGAGATGGTGTGACGGGGGGAGTGGGGGGCTCGGCTGGAGATGGTGTGACGGGGGGAGTGGGGGGCTCGGCTGGAGATGATGTGTGACGGGGGTAAGTGGGGGGCTCTGGTGGATATGATCTGTGACGGGGGGAGTGGGGGGCTCTGCTGGAGATGGTGTGACGGGGGGAGTGGGGGGCTCTGGTGGGGATGTGTGATGGGGGAGTGGGGGGCTCTGGTGGAGATGATGTGTGATGGGGGAGTGGGGGGCTCTGGTGGAGATGACGGGAGAGTGGGGGGGCTCTGGTGGAGATGATGTGTGATGGGGGAGTGGGGGGCTCTGGTGGAGATGACGTGTGACGGGGGGAGGGGGGGCTCGGCTGGAGATGACGGGGGAGTGGGGGGCTCTGCTGGAGACGACGTGTGACGGGGGGAGTGGGGGGCTCTGGTGGATATGATGTGCGGTGGGTGGCTCTGCTGGAGATGGTGTGACGGGGGAGTGGGGGGCTCTGGTGGAGATGTGTGACGGGTGAGTGGGGGGCTCTACTGGGGATGATGTGACGGGGGAGTGGGGGGCTCTGGTGGAGATGACGGGGGGAGTGGGGGGCTCTGGTGGAGATGACGTGTGATGGGGGAGTGGGGGTTCTGGTGGAGATGACGTGTGATGGGGGGAGTGGGGGCTCTGGTGGAGATGACGTGTGACGGGGGAGTGGGGGGCTCTGGTGGAGATGATGTGTGACGGGTGAGTGGGGGGCTCTACTGGGGATGATGTGACGGGGGAGTGGGCGGCTCGGCTGGAGATGGTGTGACGGGGGAGTGGGGGGGCTCGGCTGGAGGCGATGTGTGACGGGGGGAGTGGGGGGGCTCTGGTGGAGACGATGTGTGACGGGGGTAAGTGGGGGGCTCTGGTGGAGATGATGTGTGACGGGGGAGTGGGGGGCTCTGCTGGAGACTATGTGTGACTGGGGGAGTGGGGGTCTCTGGTGGAGATGATGTGTGACGGGGGAGTGGGGGGCTCTGGTGGAGATGATGTATGACGGAGTGGGGGGTTCTGGTGGAGATGATGTGTGACGGGGGGAGTGGGGGGCTCGGCTGGAGACGATGTGTGACGGGGGGAGTGGGGGCTCTGGTGGAGATGATGTATGACAGAGTGGAGGGCTCTGCTGGAGATGATGTGTGACGGGGGAGTGGGGGGCTCTGCTGAAGATGGTGTGACGGGGGAGT
Source organism: Pseudophryne corroboree (assembly GCF_028390025.1). Taxonomy (NCBI): domain Eukaryota; kingdom Metazoa; phylum Chordata; class Amphibia; order Anura; family Myobatrachidae; genus Pseudophryne; species Pseudophryne corroboree. The sequence goes on from NC_086451.1 coordinate 487,760,065, forward strand.
GGGGGGCTCGGCTGGAGACTGTGTGTGACGGGGGAGTGGGGGGCTCTGGTGGAGATGATGTGTGACGGGGGGAGTGGGGGGCTCTGGTGGAGGTGACGGGGGAGTGGGGGGCTCTTGTGGAGATGACGTGTGATGGGGGGAGTGTAACGGGGGGAGTGGGGGTCTATGGTGGAGATGATGTGTGAAGGGGGAGTGGGGGGCTCAGGTTGAGATGACGTGTGATGGGCGGAGTGTGACGGGGGCAGTGGGGGGCTCTGGTGGAGATGACGTATGACGGAGGGAGTGGGGGGCTCTGGTGGAGATGACGTGTGATGGGGCAGTGGGGAGCTCTGGTGGAGATGATGTTCGACGGTGGGAGTGGGGGCTCTGGTGAAGACGACGTGTGACGGGGGGAGCGGGGGGCTCTGGTGGAGGTGACGGGGGGAGCGGGGGGCTCTGGTGGAGGTGACGGGGGGAGTGGGGGGCTCTGGTGGAGATGACGGGGGGAGTGAGGGGCTCTGGTGGAGATGACGTGTGACGGGGGGAGTGGGGGGCTCTGGTGGAGATGACGTGTGACGGGGGGAGTGGGGGGGCTCTGGTGGAGATGACGTGTGACGGGGGGAGTGGGGGGCTCTGGTGGAGATGACGTGTGACGGGGGGAGTGCGGGGCTCTGGTGGAGATGATGTGTGACGGGAGGAGTGGGGGCTCTGGTGGAGGTGACGGGGGGAGTGGGGGGCTCTGGTGGAGATGACGTGTGACGGGGGGAGTGGGGGGCTCTGGTGGAGATGACGTGTGACGGGGGGAGTGGGGGGCTCTGGTGGAGATGACGTGTGACGGGGGGAGTGGGGGGCTCTGGTGGAGATGACGTGTGATGGGGGAGTGGGGGTTCTGGTGGAGATGACGTGTGATGGGGGAGTGGGGGCTCTGGTGGAGATGACGTGTTACGGGGGGAGTGGGGGCTCTGGTGGAGATGATGTGTGACGGGGGGAGTGGGGGGCTCTGGTGGAGATGATGTGTGACGGAAGGAGTGGGGGGTTCTGGTGGAGATGATGTGTGACGGGGGGAGTGGGGGCTCTGGTGGAGATGACGGGGGGAGTGGGGGGCTCTGGTGGAGATGATGTGTGACGGGAGGAGTGGGGGGTTCTGGTGGAGATGATGTGTGACGGGGGGAGTGGGGGCTCTGGTGGAGGTGACGGGGGGAGTGGGGGGCTCTGGTGGAGATGACGTGTGACGGGGGAGTGGGGGGCTCTGGTGGAGATGACGTGAGTCGGGGGAGTGGGGGGCTCTGGTGGAGATGACATGTGACGGGGGGAGTGGGGGGCTCTGGTGGAGATGATGTGTGAAGAGAGGAGTGGGGGCTCTGGTGGAGGTGACGGGGGGAGTGGGGGGCTCTGGTGGAGATGAGGTGTGACGAGGGGAGTGGGGGGCTCTGGTGGAGATGACGTGTGACGGGGGGAGTGGGGGGCTCTGGTGGAGATGACGGGGGAGTGGGGGGCTCTGGTGGAGATGACGGGGGGAATGGGGGGCTCTGGTGGAGATGACGTGTGATGGGGGAGTGGGGGTTCTGGTGGAGATGACGTGTGATGGGGGGAGTGGGGGCTCTGGTGGAGATGACGTGTGACGGGAGGAGTGGGGGGTTCTGGTGGAGATGACGTGTGACGGGGGAGTGGGGGGCTCTGGTGGAGATGACGGGGGGGAGTGGGGGGCTCTGGTGGAGATGATGTGTGACGGGGGGAGTGGGGGGCTCTGGTGGAGATGACGTGTTACGGGGGGAGTGGGGGCTCTGGTGGAGATGATGTGTGACGGGGGGAGTGGGGGGCTCTGGTGGAGATGACGTGTGACGGGGGGAGTGAGGGGCTCTGGTGGAGATGACGTGTGACGGGGGGAGTGGGGGGCTCTGGTGGAGATGACGGGGGGAGTGGGGGGGCTCTGGTGGAGATGACGTGTGACGGGGGGAGTGGGGGGCTCTGGTGGAGATGACGTGTGACGGGGGGAGTGGGGGGCTCTGGTGGAGATGATGTGTGACGAGAGGAGTGGGGGCTCTAGTGGAGATGACGGGGGGAGTGGGGGGCTCTGGTGGAGATGACGTGTGACGGGGGGAGTGGGGGGCTCTGGTGGAGGTGACGGGGGGAGTGGGGGGCTCTGGTGGAGATGACGTGTGACGGGGGAGTGGGGGGCTCTGGTGGAGATGACGGGGGGAGTGGGGGGCTCTGGTGGAGATGACGTGTGATGGGGGAGTGGGGGTTCTGGTGGAGATGACGTGTGATGGGGGGAGTGGGGGCTCTGGTGGAGATGACGTGTGACGGGGGGAGTGGGGGGCTCTGGTGGAGATGATGTGTGACGGGGGGAGTGGGGGGCTCTGGTGGAGATGATGTGTGACGGGGGGAGTGGGGGGCTCTGGTGGAGGTGACGAGGGGAGTGGGGGGGCTCTGGTGGAGATGACGTGTGACGGGGGAGTGGGGGGCTCTGGTGGAGGTGATGGGGGGAGTGGGGGGCTCTGGTGGAGATGTGTGACGGGGGGAGTGGGGGGCTCTGGTGGAGATGACGGGGTAGTGGGGGCTCTGGTGGAGATGATGTGTGACGGGGGGAGTGGGGGGCTCTGGTGAAGATGACGTGTGACTGGGGAGAGGGGGGCTGTGGTGGAGATGATGTGTGACGGGAGGAGTGGAGGGCTCTGGTGGAGATGACGTGTGACGGGGGGAGTGGGGGGCTCTGGTGGAGATGATGTATGACGGGGGGAGTTGGGGGCTCTGCTGGAGATGATGTGTGATGGGGGAAGTGGGGGGCTCTGGTGGAGGTGATGGGGGGAGTGGGGGGCTCTGGTGGAGATGACGGGGGGAGTGGGGGGCTCTGGTGGAGATGATGTGTGATGGGGGAGTGGGGGGTTCTGGTGGAGATGACGGGGGGAGTGGGGGGCTCTGGTGGAGACGACGTGTGACGGGGGGAGTGGGGGGCTCTGGTGGAGGTGATGGGGGGAGTGGGGGGCTCTGGTGGAGATGTGTGACGGGGGGAGTGGGGGGCTCTGGTGGAGATGACGGGGTAGTGGGGGCTCTGGTGGAGATGATGTGTGACGGGGGGAGTGGGGGGCTCTGGTGAAGATGACGTGTGACTGGGGAGAGGGGGGCTGTGGTGGAGATGATGTGTGACGGGAGGAGTGGAGGGCTCTGGTGGAGATGACGTGTGACGGGGGGAGTGGGGGGGCTCTGGTGGAGATGATGTATGACGGGGGGAGTTGGGGGCTCTGCTGGAGATGATGTGTGATGGGGGAAGTGGGGGGCTCTGGTGGAGGTGATGGGGGGAGTGGGGGGCTCTGGTGGAGATGACGGGGGGAGTGGGGGGCTCTGGTGGAGATGATGTGTGATGGGGGAGTGGGGGGTTCTGGTGGAGATGACGGGGGGAGTGGGGGGCTCTGGTGGAGACGACGTGTGACGGGGGGAGTGGGGGGCTCTGGTGGAGATGATGTGTGATGGGGGAGTGGGGGGCTCCGGTGGAGATGATGTGTGACGGGGGGAGTGGGGGGCTCTGGTGTAGATGATGTGTGACGGGGGGAGTGGGGGGTTCTGGTGGAGATGACGTGTGACGGGGGAGTGGGGGGCTCTGGTGGAGATGGCGTGTGACGGGGGGAGTGGGGGGCTTGGCTGGAGATGACGTGTGACGGGGGAGTGGGGGGCTCTGCTGGAGATGGTGTGACGGGGGAGTGGGGGGCTCTGGTGGAGACGATGTGTGATGGGGGAGTGGGGGTCCCTGGTGGAGATGATGTGTGACGGGTGAGTGGCGGTCTCTGGTGGAGATGATGTATGATGGGGGAGTGGGGGTCACTGGTGGAGATGATGTGTGATGGGAGAGTGGGGGGACTCTGCTGGAGATGATGTATGACAGGAGGAGTGGGGGGCTCTGGTGGAGATGATGTGTGACGGGGGGAGTGGGGGCTCTGGTGGAGATGATGTGTAACGGGGGGAGTGGGGGTCTCTGGTGGAGATGATGTGTGACGGGGGGAGTGGGGGTCTCTGGTGGAGATGATGTGTGACAGGGGGAGTGGGGGGCTCTGGTGGAGATGATGTATGACGGGGGAGTGGGGGGCTCTGGAGGAGATGACGTGGGAGTGCGGGGCTCTGGTGGAGATGTATGACGGGGGGAGTGGGGGGCTCTGGTGGAGATGATGTGTGACGGGGGAGTGGGGGGCTCTGGTGGAGATGATGTGTGACGAGGGAGTGGGGGGCTCTGGTGGAGATGATGTATGACGGGGGGAGTGGGGGGTTCTGGTGGAGATGATGTGTGACGGGGGGGAGTGGGGGGTTCTGGTGGAGATGACGTGTGACGGGGGGGAGTGGGGGGCTCTGGTGGAGATGATGTGTGATGGGGGAGTGGGGGTCTCTGGTGGAGATGATGTGTGACGGGGGAGTTGGGGGCTCTGGTGGAGATGACGTGTGACGGGGGAGTGGGGGGCTCTGGTGGAGATGATGTGTGACGGGGGAGTGGGGGGCTCTGCTGGAGATGGTGTGACGGGGGGAGTGGGGGGCTCGGCTGGAGATGGTGTGACGGGGGGAGTGGGGGGCTCGGCTGGAGATGATGTGTGATGGGTGAGTGGGGGGCTCGGCTGGAGATGATGTGTGACGGGGT
>NC_086451.1:487764864-487829864 GCF_028390025.1 Pseudophryne corroboree
GTATATTATTCCTCTCTATTATGGTACATTGTGGTGTATACACGGTATATTATTCCTCTTATTATGGTACATTGTCGGTTGTATAACACGGTATATTATTCCTCTTATTATGGTAACATTGCGGTGTATACACGGTATATTATTCCTCTTATTATGGTACATTGCGGTGTATACACGGTATATTATTCCTCTTATTATGGTACATTGTGGTGTATACACGGTATATTATTCCTCTTATTATGGTACATTGTGGTGTATACACGGTATATTATTCCTCTTATTATGGTACATTGTGGTGTATACACGGTATATTATTCCTCTTATTATGGTACATTGTCGGTGTATACACGGTATATTATTCCTCTTATTATGGTACATTGTGGTGTATACACGGTATATTATTCCTCTTATTATGGTACATTGCTGGTGTATACACGGTATATTATTCCTCTTATTATGGTACATTGTGGTGTATACACGGTATATTATTCCTCTTATTATGGTACATTGTGGTGTATACACGGTATATTATTCCTCTTATTATGGTACATTGCTGGTGTATACACGGTATATTATTCCTCTTATTATGGTACATTGTGGTGTATACACGGTATATTATTCCTCTTATTATGGTACATTGTGGTGTATACACGGTATATTATTCCTCTTATTATGGTACATTGTGGTGTATACACGGTATATTATTCCTCTTATTATGGTACATTGTGGTGTATACACGGTATATTATTCCTCTTATTATGGTACATTGTGGTGTATACACGGTATTATTCCTCTTATTATGGTATATTGTGGTGTATACACGGTATATTATTCCTCTTATTATGGTACATTGTGGTGTATACACGGTATATTATTCCTCTTATTATGGTACATTGTGGTGTATACACGGTATATTATTCCTCTTATTATGGTACATTGTGGTGTATACACGGTATATTATTCCTCTTATTATGGTACATTGTGGTGTATACACGGTATATTATTCCTCTTATTATGGTACATTGTGGTGTATACACGGTATATTATTCCTCTTATTATGGTACATTGCGGTGTATACACGGTATATTATTCCTCTTATTATGGTACATTGTGTGTATACACGGTATATTATTCCTCTTATTATGGTACATTGTGGTGTATACACGGTATATTATTCCTCTTATTATGGTACATTGTGGTGTATACACGGTATATTATTCCTCTTATTATGGTACATTGTGGTGTATACACGGTATATTATTCCTCTTATTATGGTACATTGTGGTGTATACACGGTATATTATTCCTCTTATTATGGTACATTGTGGTGTATACACGGTATATTATTCCTCTTATTATGGTACATTGTGGTGTATACACGGTATATTATTCCTCTTATTATGGTACATTGCGGTGTATACACGGTATATTATTCCTCTTATTATGGTACATTGCGGTGTATACACGGTATATTATTCCTCTTATTATGGTACATTGCGGTGTATACACGGTATATTATTCCTCTTATTATGGTACATTGCGGTGTATACACGGTATATTATTCCTCTTATTATGGTACATTGTGGTGTATACACGGTATATTATTCCTCCAATTATGGTACATTGTGGTGTATACACGGTATATTATTCCTCTTATTATGGTACATTGTGGTGTATACACGGTATATTATTCCTCCAATTATGGTACATTGTGGTGTATACACGGTATATTATTCCTCTTATTATGGTACATTGTGGTGTATACACGGTATATTATTCCTCTTATTATGGTACATTGCGGTGTATACACGGTATATTATTCCTCTTATTATGGTACATTGTGGGGTATACACGGTATATTATTCCTCTTATTATGGTACATTGCGGTGTATACACGGTATATTATTCCTCTTATTATGGTACATTGTGGTGTATACACGGTATATTATTCCTCTTATTATGGTACATTGCGGTGTATACACGGTATATTATTCCTCTTATTATGGTACATTGCGGTGTATACACGGTATATTATTCCTCTTATTATGGTACATTGTGGTGTATACACGGTATATTATTCCTCTTATTATGGTACATTGTGGTGTATACACGGTATATTATTCCTCTTATTATGGTACATTGCGGTGTATACACGGTATATTATTCCTCTTATTATGGTACATTGCGGTGTATACACGGTATATTATTCCTCTTATTATGGTACATTGCGGTGTATACACGGTATATTATTCCTCTTATTATGGTACATTGTGGTGTATACACGGTATATTATTCCTCTTATTATGGTACATTGTGGTGTATACACGGTATATTATTCCTCTTATTATGGTACATTGTGGTGTATACACGGTATATTATTCCTCTTATTATGGTACATTGTGGTGTATACACGGTATACTATTCCTCTTATTATGGTACATTGCGGTGTATACACGGTATATTATTCCTCTTATTATGGTACATTGCGGTGTATACACGGTATATTATTCCTCTTATTATGGTACATTGTGGGGTATACACGGTATATTATTCCTCTTATTATGGTACATTGCGGTGTATACACGGTATATTATTCCTCTTATTATGGTACATTGTGGGGTATACACGGTATATTATTCCTCTTATTATAGTACATTGTGGGGTATACACGGTATATTATTCCTCTTATTATGGAACATTGTGGTGTATACACGGTATATTATTCCTCTTATTATGGTATATTGCTGTGTATACACGGTATATTATTCCTCTTATTATGGTATATTGCTGTGTATACACGGTATATTATTCCTCTTATTATGGTACATTGTGGTGTATACACGGTATATTATTCCTCTTATTATGGTACATTGTGGTGTATACACGGTATATTATTCCTCTTATTATGGTACATTGTGGTGTATACACGGTATATTATTCCTCTTATTATGGTACATTGTGGGGTATACACGGTATATTATTCCTCTTATTATGGTACATTGTGGTGTATACACGGTATATTATTCCTCTTATTATGGTACATTGTGGTGTATACACGGTATATTATTCCTCTTATTATGGTACATTGCTGTGTATACACGGTATATTATTCCTCTTATTATGGTACATTGCGGTGTATACACGGTATATTATTCCTCTTATTATGGTACATTGTGGGGTATACACGGTATATTATTCCTCTTATTATGGTACATTGCGGTGTATACACGGTATATTATTCCTCTTATTATGGTACATTGTGGGGTATACACGGTATATTATTCCTCTTATTATAGTACATTGTGGTGTATACACGGTATATTATTCCTCTTATTATGGAACATTGTGGTGTATACACGGTATATTATTCCTCTTATTATGGTATATTGCTGTGTATACACGGTATATTATTCCTCTTATTATGGTACATTGTGGTGTATACACGGTATATTATTCCTCTTATTATGGTACATTGTGGGGTATACACGGTATATTATTCCCTCTTATTATGGTACATTGTGGTGTATACACGGTATATTATTCCTCTTATTATGGTACATTGTGGTGTATACACGGTATATTATTCCTCTTATTATGGTACATTGTGGTGTATACACGGTATATTATTCCTCTTATTATGGTACATTGTGGTGTATACACGGTATATTATTCCTCTTATTATGGTACATTGTGGTGTATACACGGTATATTATTCCTCTTATTATGGTACATTGCGGTGTATACACGGTATATTATTCCTCTTATTATGGTACATTGCGGTGTATACACGGTATATTATTCCTCTTATTATGGTACATTGTGGTGTATACACGGTATATTATTCCTCTTATTATGGTACATTGTGGTGTATACACGGTATATTATTCCTCTTATTATGGTACATTGCGGTGTATACACGGTATATTATTCCTCTTATTATGGTACATTGCGGTGTATACACGGTATATTATTCCTCTTATTATGGTACATTGTGGTGTATACACGGTATATTATTCCTCTTATTATGGTACATTGTGGTGTAAACACGGTATATTATTCCTCTTATTATGGTACATTGTGGTGTATACACGGTATATTATTCCTCTTATTATGTACATTGTGGTGTATACACGGTATATTATTCCTCTTATTATGGTACATTGTGGTGTATACACGGTATATTATTCCTCTTATTATGGTACATAGTGGTGTATACACGGTATATTATTCCTCTTATTATGGTACATTGTGGTGTATACACGGTATATTATTCCTCTTATTATGGTACATTGCGGTGTATACACTGAATATTAGTAAAGCATTATACGCTGTCTGTCCACATTGTCTCACAACCAGGCATTAAGGGTTTGCGCGCTAATAATGGCCGCCATGTCTCTGTCAGGTTGGGATAACCTGTCATTTATCAATTACACCCAAACACATGATCTCTTATTTGTCAGTGTGCAGGTTCCGCCATCATTCAGGGACCTCCTGCATCAGAATGCTATGAGGAGGTGCACGGAGTCCGTTACTGTCATTCCAAAGAGCTCCCACCTGGTGGCCAGGGGCCTGCTGCCTGGGGATCTGGTCTCCTGGCCTCTGGAGCACAATTTTGGCCAGAGAAGGTGATAAGGTTCCCCAGCAGAATCCGGGAAGTATGTGTAGTATGGAATCATACCACGTTCCAGACATGCTGGCACCGGGAGTGTGATTACCTGCCCTGGTGGTCTCCGGCACAGAGGAATAACCACTCCGCACCGTAGTATCTATGAAGATAGTCTATGTGCATTAGCTAGATGAGGAAGTGTACCTGTAAGAATCTGGCTGCACAGGTGAACATGTGATCAGGAAGTAGAAGGAGAGAGAGAAGGAGAAGGAGAGCAGCATGTGGAGTTGATGTCTATCTGTAACCATGCAAGTACTACTTACCAATAAGAAATAAAGAGATGTACATCAGGACATAACACCATACTTGCCTACTCTCCCGGAATGGCCGGGAGGCTCCCGAAAATCGGGTGACCCTCCCGGCCCCACGGAAGAGCAGGCAAGTCTCCCGATTCGCGGGGTCCCCCCTGCCCGTCCGCCCAGTTAGTGTGTAAAGTGGGCGGTCCGGGCAGTCAATGACGCGATTCTTGCAGAATCGCGTCATCATAGCCACGCCCCCCGCAGTGTAATGCCGGTGATCGCGGCATTACAGAGCAGGGGGCGTGGCTTAAAGGAGGCGTCATCGTGACCCCACTCTTGCTCCGCCCCCGGCCCGCCTCCGGCCCACCCCCTCCTCTTCGTCACAGCCTCCCCTGCCCGCCCTCTGAGCCGACCTGGCTGCTCTCTCCCACAGAGAGCAGCCAGAATGTCGGTAACTATGCATAACACGCACTAACCAATAGGGACAATGTGAAATGTGTATGGACAGAACATGCACTGAGCTTGATTGGTTAATGCACAGGTTCTCAAACTCGGTCCTCAGGACCCCACACGGTGCATATTTTACAGGTCTCCTCACAGAATCACAAGTGAAATAATTAACTCCATCTGTGGACCTTTTAAAATGTGTCAGTGAGTAATTAATACACCTGTGCACCTGCTGGGCTACCTGCAAAACATGCACTGTGTGGGCCCCCGAGGACCGAGTTTGAGAACCACTAGGTTAATGGACCCAGGGTGGGCTTATATACTATGTCAGAGGTTCTCAAACTCGGTCCTCGTTACACAGTGCATGTTTTGCAGGTAACCCAGCAGGTGCACAGGTGTATTAATTACTCACTGACACATTTTAAAAGGTCCACAGGTGGAGCTAATTATTTCACTTGTGATTCTGTGAGGAGACCTGCAAAACATGCGCTGTGTGGGGTCCTGAGGACCGAGTTTGAGAACCTGTGTACTATGTTATAAGAGGGCGTGCGAGCCCTGAAAGTGTTGAAAGTCTGACCACCCAGAGAGGCGCGTACTTCTGTCACATCTGTACGCTGTGATTGTCTCCGCACTTTCAGCAAGGGACGAGTCTTTCTAAAGACACTGAGTGCTCAACATTTGCCGTAAGACGCCTGTATCTGCTCGTATCCTGCGGCCACCAGAGTGGCGCCAAACGCAACTCCATTCAGCTGTTCTGCATTGAGCCCAATGTCCCCAACCTGAAATCCTCTGCCGGCCACCCCTGCAGACTGGGCCGTAGTGATGGATCAGTGAGAAAGAGCCAACACTACCCAGGAGGGGAAGCAGCAGCATGTCCAGGGCCAGATTAAGCCTTAGGGGGGGATGTTGGGCACTTAAGACAAGACGGCCTGGCGAAGGGAGGGGTGTATATTACGTTGTTCGTAGCATCCAACATGTCCTGTTCCGGGAGGGACAAAAAGCGCTCTACCTGGACTACACTCAATATATGATTGACGTCACCTGTGTTGAACTATTTGATTGATAGAAATGATATTTCACCACATGTGATTGCAATCATAAATGAATAGGTAAGTCCAGGAAGAAAGCATTTAGCCCTCCTGGAATGGGTCATGTTGGGTAGTACTGATGTTTATACACATTAAATTTAAACCAATGATGTATATTAGATTTAAAACTAATAGTTTAATAATGCCCGGGTATTATTTATCACTCCATCTAATTGAGAGAACTATATTATAAAGTTTTCTTGCAGTGGAACATAGACAACTTAAACAACCTTAAAATACACATAGAAAAATAAAATCTAATATTTATCTTGTCACATGCAACAATAGCATCAGCCTCTGTATTACTTACACACTGGGACATGACTCAGGAGGACTCTCTGGGTGTCGCTCTCTTTCTAGACCTGAATTCTCTCATTAGATAACAGGTTACACAGGACCCAGACACCGAGGCAGGGAGGAGGAGAAGCTGAAATCCCTGGGTCACTTACAGACCCCCCTCTCCCCCACCCCTATCTCTCCTCTGGTCGGGAAGCTCCATCGGTAGCTCATAAAGGGCGGGATGTATTAACATACATCGCCGCACCTCACCGGTTACCGCAGCGATGTTGATCGCGTATGTACTAACATATGCGATCAACATCGCGATGCGGTGACGGAGGCCCCCCGCGATACCTGTTAGGTGGTCTGCGGGGGGTCTCCGTCACCTCCATGGGGTCCCCACACAGGATAGATGCAGGGAAGCAGCAGCAGGCTGCCCCCGGCGCCTCCTCCTCCCCCCTGCAGCCGGAAGGAAGTCCGGCTGCGTTGCTAGGGGGAGGAGGAGATTACCTTCCGGGTCCGGGGCATCATGGAGGAAGGTAAGCTGGGGGGGAGGGGGGGAGGCGTCTGCGGCGGTGTCGGCGGTGTCGACGGGTTGCGGCGGTCGGCGAAAAGAAGCCCATAGGCTTCTATAGGGTATCGCCATCCAGAAAAGTAAAAGAATATGTAAGTGCGCAGTCAGCAGCAGCTGGTATGGGGATGGTCAGATCCCAGAATATATTTAGAATAAAAAACACAAGTACCAGCGCTGGCTGTAAGAATTATATAAGGACGGTTTGCTGAATAAAATGTCAATTTATTAAATCATTTAAAAAGACAGGTGTGAAATCCTGTTATTGATCTAAATAACACTTAAAATATAAAGTATAATAGTGCCCACTGGGTATAGTCACTTATACATCCACTTTCCTTTGGGACATATACAGATTTACACGGCTAGGACAGTCTCCAAAGTGGCAATCACTGTAGCAGCAGATAATTACCGGTTTACACAGATGAGATGTTTAATGGCATCAGCTTTAGGAAGGGTCCATTGCTAGCTGTTTGTGTGGATCCGGTTCTTTATCCTTGGGGAATGAATCCCAGTGATAGGAGCAAAGTCCAAATGAATGCCGAGAATGTCAGAGTCCCAATGTGTCGTGGAGTGGTGCCCAGGTGGGGTATAGGGCTCAACGCGTTTCGCTGGCAACAAGGTGATCCAGCTTCCTCAGGAGATGGCGATACCCTGGACGCCGAAAACGCGGCGGTAGGTTGTTAGTAAATATGAAAATGCGGTAAAACCCCCGTTTTCGGGGGTTTTACCGCATTTTTGCTTTAGTACATCCCGCCCAAAACCTGATACTCCTGCATCTCTCCCTGCACTACATACTGTCCTGCTTGCAATATGGCTGCCTGGTTCTGCTGCTGCACAAGAGGGAGAACTAGTGATGTCTGTGTACTCTGGCCGTGGGGAACTCTGACAGTGGGGGGCCCAGGGTACAGTATCCCCGGCCTGCATCCCCCCTTTCATCTGCCTATGGCCATGTCCACACATACTCAGAAGAAGAAGTAAGCGTTTCCAGGTGCTGGTGCTAGAAGCCTGTGTGACACAAGCAGTTCCATGTGTCTAACAAAAACCTGTGATCACCTGCAATCCTGTCCAGTAATCTCCAGCTGAAGACAGTATATTACAATATAATAATCTTATGACAATGTATTACAGTTCTATTGGATAAAATATCAAACAGATTACAATCCAGAAGCTGTGATCATTTCTCACCTTCATCAGTACCAAGAGCAGAGGAATGATCTGCGCCCACATCTCCAGCCGGCCGCCCTGAGAACAGTAATTAGTAAGTACATAACAACGATGCCACAAAGCACAGCCGCTATTACACGTCAGTGATGTCATTGCGCCAGCTGCCAGACATGGATATCACACACAATTCCCATGGGCTCAGTACGGGGTGTACGCCATCCACCAGCCAACCAGACACAACCTATAACGCACATGTCACCAAAGCCCTGAGTGATGGCCAAACTCAGCCCTCAGGGACCTCTGACAGGTCATGATTTCCAGATCTCCTATGTGGGTGTACTCTTTACTGGCTGACACATTTTAAAATCTGTAAAACATGTCCTGTTAGGGGCCCCTGAGGACCAAGTCTGGGAAACATTATTCTATAATATTCACTGTAACAAACATAACATACCTCCCAACTTTTGATCTTTTGAAGGAGGGACACACGCGTGGCGAAACCGCGCGCTCCACAAAAGGGGTGTGGCCTGCGAAAAGGGGCGTGGCTTCACTGGAGGGCCCACGGTCGCGGGCCACGCCCCCGTTTTCGGCACTGAGGGGGCATGCCCAGCGCTCTGTGAGCTGCTGGCATGCCCCCTCTCCCTCTGTCTGCACTGAATAGACGCAGTGTCCCCCCCCCCACCGCGGGACACTGCGGCCCGCTGGTGGGACAGCGGGACAGTCCCCAAAAAACGTGACTGTCCCTCGAAAATCGGGACAGTTGGGAAGTATGAACATAATATAATACACAGTGCATCCGGAAAGTATTCACAGTGCTTCACTTTTTCCACATTTTGTTATGTTACACCAGTGCTAACCAAACTCAGTCCTCAAGTACCCCCAACAGTCCATGTTTTCCTGGTCACCCAGCAGGTGCACAGGTGCAGTCATTACTCACTGACCCACAGGTGGAGCAAATGATTTCACTTGCAATCCTGTGAGGAGACCTGGAAAACATGAACTGTTGGGGGTACTTGAGGACCGAGTGTGGGAACCACTATGTTACAGCCTTGTTCCAACATGGGGGTACATTTACTAACATTCGTAATTTCCGAAAATAGGTCAAAGTTCAATCACGAATGACATCGACAGTGTAAAACTGCAACTTTTTGAATTTATTACGATGGATTTACTAAGCTGTCGTATTCGTGTTTTTCTTTTCTTCCGATGTCGATGTCATTCGGTTTTTTTTACCTAATTTGACGGCAGTGATTAGCAAAACACTGCCGTTTTTTTTTACAATCAATCTCGGCCGGATCTGTGTGATCCGTGCTGGGGTTCTTTTTATTTTTTATTTTTAATTAAACAATGTAAAATCCCAAAAAAAAATGCGTGGGGTCCCCCCTCCTAAGCATAACCAGCCTCGGGCTCTTTGAGCCGATCCTGGTTGCAGAAATATGGGGAAAAAAATGACAGGGGTTCCCCCATATTTAAGCAACCAGCATCGGGCTCTGCGCCTGGTCCTGGTCCCAAAAATACGGGGGACAAAAAGAGTAGGGGTCCCCCGTATTTTTAAAACCAGCACCGGGCTCCACTAGCTGGACAGATAATGCCACAGCCGGGGGTCACTTTTATACAGCGCCCTGCGGCCGTGGCATCAAAAATCCAACTAGTCACCCCTGGCCGGGGTACCCTGGGGGAGTGGGAACCCCTTCAATCAAGGGGTCCCCCCCCCCCAGCCACCCAAGGGCCAGGGGTGAAGCCCGAGGCTGTCCCCCCCCATCCAATGGGCTGCGGATGGGAGGGCTGATAGCCTTTGTTGTAAAATAAAAGATATTGTTTTTAGTAGCAGTACTACAAGTCCCAGCAAGCCTCCCCCGCATGCTGGTACTTGGAGAACCACAAGTACCAGCATGCGGCGGAAAAACGGGCCCGCTGGTACCTGTAGTACTACCACTAAAAAAATACCCAAAAAAACACAAGACACACACACCGTGAAAGTATAATTTTATTACATACATACACACATACATACATACTTACCTTATGTTCCCACGCAGGTCGGTCCTCTTCTCCAGTAGAATCCAAGGGGTACCTGTTGAATAAATTCTACTCACGAGATCCAGGGGTCCAGGCTCCTCGGCAAATCCAGGGATAATCCACGTACTTGAATAAAACAAAAAAACGGTTGCCCGACCACGAACTGAAAGGTGACCCATGTTTGCACATGGGTCACCTTCCCACGAATGCCAGAAACCCACTTTGCCTTCTGGCTAAGTGGGTTTCTTCAGCCAATCAGGGAGTGCCACGTTGTAGCACTCTCCTGATCAGCTGTGTGCTGCTGTCCTCACTGACAGGCGGCACACGGCAGTGTTACAATGTAGCGCCTATGCGCTACATTGTAACCAATGATGGGAACTTTCTGCTCAGCGGTGACGTCACTTTAGGTCAACCGCAGGGCAGAAAGTTCCCACCATTGGTTACAATGTAGCGCATAGGCGCTACATTGTAACACTGCCGTGTGCTGCCTGTCAGTGAGGACAGGACCACACAGCTGATCAGGAGAGTGCTACAACGTGGCGCTCCCTGATTGGCTGAAGAAACCCACTTAGACAGAAGGCAAAGTGGGTTTCTGGCATTCGTGGGAAGGTGACCCATGTGCAAACATGGGTCACCTTTCAGTTCGTGGTCGGGCAACCGTTTTTTTGTTTTATTCAAGTACGTGGATTAACCCTGGATTTGCCGAGGAGCCTGGACCCCTGGATCTCGTGAGTAGAATTTATTCAACAGGTACCCCTTGGATTCTACTGGAGAAGAGGACCGACCTGCGTGGGAACATAAGGTAAGTATGTATGTATGTGTGTATGTATGTAATAAAATTATACTTTCACGGTGTGTGTGTCTTGTGTTTTTTTGGGTATTTTTTTAGTGGTAGTACTACAGGTACCAGCGGGCCCGTTTTTCCGCCGCATGCTGGTACTTGTGGTTCTCCAAGTACCAGCATGCGGGGGAGGCTTGCTGGGACTTGTAGTACTGCTACTAAAAACAATATCTTTTATTTTACAACAAAGGCTATCAGCCCTCCCATCCGCAGCCCATTGGATGGGGGGGGACAGCCTCGGGCTTCACCCCTGGCCCTTGGGTGGCTGGGGGGGGGGGACCCCTTGATTGAAGGGGTTCCCACTCCCCCAGGGTACCCCGGCCAGGGGTGACTAGTTGGATTTTTGATGCCACGGCCGCAGGGCGCTGTATAAAAGTGACCCCCGGCTGTGGCATTATCTGTCCAGCTAGTGGAGCCCGGTGCTGGTTTTAAAAATACGGGGGACCCCTACTCTTTTTTCCCCCCGTATTTTTGGGACCAGGACCAGGCGCAGAGCCCGATGCTGGTTGCTTAAATATGGGGGAACCCCTGTCATTTTTTTCCCCATATTTCTGCAACCAGGATCGGCTCAAAGAGCCCGAGGCTGGTTATGCTTAGGAGGGGGGACCCCACGCAATTTTTTTTGAAAAAATAAGCACTTTCCCACCCCTTCCCACTGATATACATGCACGGATCTCATGGATCCGTGCATGCCTATCCAATCACGAATAAAAAAAAAAGGTCTGTTTTTTTTTAGCACTTTTTTACGAGTTGTAATTTTTCACGGCAGTGTTTGTTCTTTTTTGGCTTTGCACTTCTTAGTAAATGACCGAGATTCATACTTAAACAGCCGCGTTTTGACCGATGGTGTATTCATTCGTAATTTTTTACCTGAACTTGCAAAAAATTACGAATGCCCTCATCACTGCCGTGATTAGTGTTTAGTAAATTACCGAGATTAACCGAGATGACACTTTGAAGAAAAAACGGCATCTCGGTCAAAATCGGGAGCTTAGTAAATATACCCCATGGAATAAACGTATTTTTACCCTCAAAATTCTGCACACAATACCCCATAATGACAACGTGAAAAAAGTGTTTTTGAGATTTTTGCAAATTTATTAAAAATAAAAAACAAAGGAATCACGTGTACATAAGTATTCACAGCCTTTGCTCAATACTTTGTTGATGCACCTTTGGCAGCAATTACAGCCTCAAGTCTCTTTGAATATGATGCCACAAGCTTGGCACACCTATCTTTGGGCAGCTTCGCCCTTTCCTCTTTGCAGCACCTCTCAAGCTCCATCAGGTTGGATGGGAAGCGTCGGTGCACAGCCATTTTCAGATCTCTCCAGAGATGTTCAATCGGATTCAAGTCTGGGCTCTGGCTGGGCCACTCAAGGACATTCACAGGGTTGTCCTGAAGCCACTCCTTTCATATCTTGGCTGTGTGCTTAGGGTCGTTGTCCTGCTGAAAGATGAACCGTCACCCCAGTCTGAGGTCAAGATCGCTCTGGAGCAGGTTTTCATCCAGGATGTCTCTGTACATTGCTGCATTCATCTTTCCCTCTATCCTGACTAGTCTCCCAGTTCCTGCCGCTGGAAAACATCCCCACAGCATGATGCTGCCACCCCCACGCTTCACTGTAGGGATGGTATTGGCCTGGTGATGAGTGGTGCTTGGTTTCCTCCAAACATGACGCCTGGCATTCACACCAAAGAGTTCAATCTTTGTCTCATCAGACCAGAGAATTCTGTTTCTCATGGGGGTAAATTTACTAGGGTGGGAGTTCTATTTAAGATGGGATGTTGCCCATAGCAACCAATCAGATTCTACTTCTCATTTATCTAGCTCCTTCTAGAAGATAATACATGGAATCTGACTGGTTGCTATGGGCAACATCCCATCCTTAAGTAGAACTCCCATCTTAGTAAATTTACCCCATGGTCTGAGAGTCTTTCAGGTGTATTTTGGCAAACTCCAGGTGGGCTGCCATGTTCTTTTTACTAAGGAATGGCTTCCCTCTGGCCACTCTACCACACAGGCCTGATTGGTGGATTGCTGCAGAGATGATTGTCCTTCTGGAAGGTTCTCCTCTCTCCACAGAGGAATGCTGTAGCTCTGACAGAGTGACCATTGGGTTCTTGGTCACCTCCCTGACTAGGGCCGTTCTCCCCCGATCGCTCAGTTTAGACGGCCGGCCAGCTCTAGGAAGAGTCCTGGTGGTTCCAAACTTCTTCCATTTATGGATGATGGAGGCCATTGTGCTCATTGGGACCTTTAAAGCAGCAGATATTTTTCTGTACCCTTCCCCAGATTTGTGCCTCGAGACAATCCTGTCTCGGAGGTCTGCAGACAATTCCTTTGACTTCACGCTTGGTTTGTGCTCAGACATGCACTGTCAAGTGTGGGACCTTATATAGACAGGTGTGTGCCTTTCCAAATCCTGTCCAATCAACTGAATTTACAACAGGTGAACTCCAATTAAGCTGTAGGAATATCTCAAGGATGATCAGTGGAAACAGGATGCACCTGAGCTCAATTCTAAGCTTCATGGCAAAGGCTGTGAATACTTATGTACATGGGATTTCTTATTAGCTTTTTATTTTTAAGAAATTTGCAAACATCTAAAAAAAAAACTTTTTTCACGTTGTCATTATGGGGTATTGTGTGTAGAATTTTGAGGGGAAAAATGAATCTATTCCATTTAGGAATAAGGCTGTAACATGACAAAATGTGGGAAAAGTGAAGCGCTGTGAATACTTTCCGGATGCACTGTAAGTGGTCCCATGAAAAATGTACATATGTAATATGAGCAGTGCTGTAGGAGACAGAACTGAGCTCGGTAAGGTGCCTGTGACTTGCTGCACCCTCCACCATATTGTGGTGATGGCCATAAAGTAACCGGTGACAACAGACATACAGTTTTGTATACAGCCATCTGTGGGCAACATAAGTCCCAGCAAGTTTATCTAGGTCTGTGGGGTGGTGTAGTGACCGATCCATACAACTTGCAAGTGACGTGTGTCCCAGGATCACCTTCCCCAGGTTCTCCGGGTACTGAGGCACCGACAGAAGACGCCTCACACTACAGCTTGCTATGGGGGCCCTATCTCTCCTCTCCATTCACTCCTGGGACCCTTGATTTCAAAAGGGGAAAGGGGTGTTGCCAAATTCAGAAGGCATGGTCACACCCCCTCCCAAAATAAAATAGGAAGACTACCCACCACCTCTAGGTGCCCCCAACCGCTCCTCACCTGCCAGCACCGGCCAAATCTCCGCCCTCAGCCACCCATGCACCTTCTCCGCCTGTTCCCCCATACTCTCACAATGATGCTGTGCGGATGCATTGCCATTGAGACTGTCAGAGGCGGATCTCCCGAATGACAGATACCCCATACCGCCCAACTGTCCCTCCTGCGGGCTGCCGAGTTGCACCCCTGTCACCCACTCTTCTGACACGCTGCACCCCTGTCACCCACTCTACTGACACGCAGCACCCACGTCACCCACTCTTCTGACACGGGGCACCCCAATCACACACTCTACTGACACGCTGCACCCAGTCACCCACTCTTATGACACGCAGCACCCACGTCACCCACTCTTCTGACACGCAGCACTCCCGTCACCCACTCTTCTGACACGCAGCACTCCTGTCACACACTCTTCTGACACGCAGCACTCCCGTCACCCACTCTTCTGACACGCAGCACCCACGTCACACACTCTACTGACACGCTGCACCCCCGTCACACACTCTACTGACACGCTGCACCCAGTCACACACTCTACTGACACGCTGCACCCAGTCACACACTCTACTGACACACTGCACCCCTGTCACCTACTCTTCTGACACGCTGCACCCCTGTCACCCACTCTTCTGACACGCAGCACTCCCGTCACACACACTACTGACACGCTGCACCCCCGTCACACACTCTTCTGACACGCAGCACCCACGTCACCCACTCTTCTGACACGCAGCACCCCGTCACACACTCTACTGACACGCTGCACCCCCGTCACACACTCTACTGACATGCAGCACCCACGTCACCCACTCTTCTGACACGCAGCACCCCTGTCACCCACTCTTCTGACACGCAGCACCCACATCACCCACTCTTCTGACACGCAGCACTCCCGTCACACACTCTACTGACACGCAGCACCCACGTCACCCACTCTCTGACACGCAGCACTCCCGTCACCCACTCTTCTGACACGCAGCACTCCCGTCACACACTCTTCTGACACGCAGCACCCCTGTCACCCACTCTTCTGACACGCAGCATCCACGTCACCCACTCTTCTGACACGCAGCACTCCCATCACACACTCTACTGACACGCTGAACCCCCGTCACACACTCTACTGACACGCTGCACCCCGTCACACACTCTACTGACACGCAGCACCCCGTCACACACTCTCCTGACACGCTGCACCCTGTCACACACTCTACTGACACGCGGCACCCCGTCACACACTCTACAGACACGCTGCACCCAGTCACACACTCTCCTGACACGCGGCACCCCGTCACACACTCTCCTTACACGCTGCACCCCGTCACACACTCTACTGACACGCTGCACCCAGTCACACACTCTACTGACACGCTGCACCCAGTCACACACACACACTACTGACACACTGCACCCAAACACACACTCTACTGACACGCTGCACCCCGTCACACACTCTCCTGACACGCTGCACCCCGCCACACACTCTACTGACACGCTGCACCCAGTCACACACTCTACTGACACGCTGCACCCAGTCACACACTCTCCTGACACGCTGCACCCCGTCACACACTCTCCTTACACGCTGCACCCCGTCACACACTCAACTGACACGCTGCACCCCCGTCACACACTCTCCTGACACGCGGCACCCCGTCACACACTCTACTGACAGGCTGCACCCAGTCACACACTCTACTGACACGCTGCACCCAGTCACACACTCTACTGACACGCTGCACCCCGTCACACACTCTCCTGACACGCTGTACCCCGTCACACACTCTACTGACATGCTGCACCCCCGTCACCCACACTCCTGACACCCTGCACCCCGTCACACACTCTCCTGACACACGGTACCCCCGTCACACACACTACTGACACGCTGCACCCCGTCACACACTCTACTGACACGCGGCACCCTGTCAAACACTCTACTGACACGCTGCACCCCCATCACCCACACTCCTGACACCCTGCACCCCGTCACACACTCTCCTGACACGCGGTACCCCCGTCACACACACTACTGACACGTTGCACCCCGTCACACACTCTACTGACACGCGGCACCCCCATCACACACTCTACTGACACGCGGCACCCCGTCACACACTCTACTGACACGCTGCACCCCCGTCACCCACACTCCTGACACGCTGCACCCCGTCACGCACTCTACTGACATGCTGCACCCCCGTCACCCACACTCCTGAAACGCTGCACCTCGTCACACACTCTACTGACACGCTGCACCCCTTCACACACTCTACTGACACGCTGCACCCCGTCACACACTCTCCTGACACGCTGCACCCAGTCACACACTCTACTGACACGCTGCACCCCGTCACACACTCTACTGACACGCTGCACCCCCGTCACCCACTCTCCTGACACGCTGCACCCCTGTCACACACTCTACTGACACGCTGCACCCCGTCACACACTCTACTGACACGCTGCACCCCATCACAAGCTCTCCTGATACGCGGTACCCCCGTCACACGCTCTACTGACACGCAGCACCCCGTCACACACTCTCCTGACACGCGGCACCCCTGTCACACACTCTACTGACACGCGGCATCCCCGTCACACACTCTACTGACACGCTGCACCCCGTCACACACACTACTGACACGCAGCACCCCGTCACACACTCTCCTGACATGCAGCACCCCGTCACACACTCTCCTGACATGCAGCACCCCGTCACACACTCTCCTGACACGCTGCACCCCCGTCACCCACTCTACTGACACGCAGCATCCTGTCACGCACTCTACTGACACGCTGCACCCCGTCACACACTCTACTGACACGCTGCACCCTGTAACACACTCTACTGACACGCTGCACCCCGTCACACACACTCCTGACATGCAGCACCCCGTCACACACTCTACTGAGACACTGCACCCAGTCACACACTCTACTGATACGCTGCACCCCCATCACCCACTCTCCTGACACGCGGCACCCCGTCACACACTCTCCTGACACGCGGCACCCCGTCACACACTCTCCTGACACGCTGCACCCCGTCACTCACACTCCTGACACGCGGCACCCCGTCACACACTCTCCTGACACGCTGCACCACGTCACGCACTCTACCAACACATTGCACCCCGTCACCATGCACTCAACTGATACGCTGCATCCCGTCACACATTCTCCTGATACGCAACACCCCCGTCACAAATTTTCCTGACATGCAGCACCCCCGTCACACACTCTCCTGACACGCTGCACCCCGTCACAAACTCTACTGACACGCTGCACCCCGTCACCCACTCTCCTGACACGTGGCATCCCGTCACACACTCTACTGACACGCTGCACCCCGTCACCCACTCTCCTGACACGTGGCACCCCGTCACCCACTCTCCTGACACGTGGCACCCCGTCACACACTCTACTGACACGCTGCACCCCTATTATTTACTCTACTGACACGCTGCTTCCCCGTCACACACTCTCCTGACACGCAGCACCCCGTCACACACTCTTCTACCATGCTGAACCCCCGTCACACACTCTCCTGACACGCGGCACCCCAGTCACACACTCTACTGACACGCTGCACCCCCTGTCATACACTCTCCTGACACGCGGCACCCCTGTCACACACTCTACTGACACGCGGCATCCCCGTCACACACTCTACTGACACGCGGCACCCCGTCACACACTCTACTGACACGCAGCACCCCCGTCACACACTCTCCTGACACGCTGCACCCTGTCACACACTCTACTGACATGCTGCTTCCCCGTCACACACTCTCCTGACACGCTGCACCCTGTCACACACTCTACTGACATGCTGCTTCCCCGTCACACACTCTCCTGACACGCAGCACCCCCGTCACACACTCTACTGACACGCTGCACCCTGTCACACACTCTACTGACACGCTGCACCCCGTCACACACTCTCCTGATACGCTGCATCCCAGTCACACACACCGCTGACACGCAGCACTGCTGTCACACACTCTCCTGCCATGCTGCACCCCGTCACACACTCTCCTGACACGTAGCACCCCGTCACACACTCTCCTGACACGCTGCACCCTGTCACACACTCTCCTGACACGCTGCACCCCAGTCACACACTCTACTGACACGCTGCACCCTGTCACACACTCTCCTGACACGCTGCACCCCAGTCACACACACTCCTGACACGCTGCACCCTGTCACACACACTCCTGACACGCAGCACCTCTATCACACACTCTCCTGACACGCAGGACACAGTCACACACTCTCCTGACACGCTGCACCCTGTCACACACTCTCCTGACATGCTGCACCCCAGTTACACACTATCCTGACACGCTGCACCTTGTCACACACTCTCCTGACACGCTGCACCCCAGTTACACACTCTCCTGACACGCTGCACCCCAGTCACACACTCTCCTGACACGCGGTACCCCAGTCACACACTCTACTGACACGCAGCACCCCGTCACACACTCTATTGACACGCAGCACCCCAGTCACACACTCTCCTGACACGCTGCACCCCAGTCACACACACTCCTGACACGCTGCACCCTGTCACACACACTCCTGACACGCAGCACCTCTATCACACACTCTCCTGACACGCAGGACACAGTCACACACTCTCCTGACACGCTGCACCCTGTCACACACTCTCCTGACACGCTGCACCCCAGTTACACACTCTCCTGACACGCTGCACCCTGTCACACACTCTCCTGACACGCTGCACCCCAGTTACACACTCTCCTGACACGCTGCACCCCAGTTACACACTCTCCTGACACGCTGCACCCCAGTCACACACTCTCCTGACACGCGGTACCCCAGTCACACACTCTCTTGCCATGCTGCACCCCCGTCACACACTCTATTGACACGCAGCACCCCAGTCACACACACTACTGACACGCGGCACGCCCGTCACACACACTACTGACACGCGGCATCCCCGTCACACACACTACTGACACGCGGCATCCCCGTCACACGCTCTCCTGACACGTGGCACCCCCGTCACACGCTATCCTGACACACGGCACCCCCATCACACACACTCCTGACACGCAGCACCCCTGTCACACACACCGCTGATATGCAGTAAATCTGTCACACACACCGCTGATACGCAGCACTCCTGTCACACACACCGCTGATACGCAGCACCCCTGTCACACCCACCGCTGATACGCAGCACCCGTCACACACACCGCTGATACGCAGCACCCCTGTCACACACACCGCTGACACGTAGCACCCCTGTCACACACACCGCTGATACGCAGCACCCCTGTCACACACACCGCTGACACGTAGCACCCCTGTCACACACACCGCTGATACGCAGCACCCCTGTCACACACACCGCTGACACGTAGCACCCCTGTCACACACACCGCTGATACGCAGCACCCCTGTCACACACACCGCTGACACGTAGCACCCCTGTCACACACCCCGCTGATACGCAGCACCCCTGTCACACACCCCGCTGACACGAGCACCCCTGTCACACACACCGCTGATACGCAGCACCCCTGTCACACACACCGCTGACACGTAGCACCCCTGTCACACACACCGCTGATACGCAGCACCCCTGTCACACACACCGCTGACACGTAGCACCCCTGTCACACACACCGCTGATACGCAGCACCCCTGTCACACACACCGCTGATACGCAGCACCCCTGTCACACACCCCGCTGACACGTAGCACCCCTGTCACACACCCCGCTGACACGTAGCACCCCTGTCACACACACCGCTGATACGCAGCACCCCTGTCACACCCACCGCTGATACGCAGCACCCCTGTCACACACACCGCTGATACGCAGCACCCCTGTCACACACACCGCTGACACGTAGCACCCCTGTCACACACACCGCTGATACGCAGCACCCCTGTCACACACACCGCTGACACGTAGCACCCCTGTCACACACACCGCTGACACGTAGCACCCCTGTCACACACCCCGCTGATACGCAGCACCCCTGTCACACACCCCGCTGACACGTAGCACCCCTGTCACACACCCCGCTGACACGTAGCACCCCTGTCACACACACCGCTGATACGCAGCACCCCTGTCACACCCACCGCTGATACGCAGCACCCTTGTCACACACACCGCTGATACGTAGCACCCCTGTCACACACACCGCTGATACGCAGCACCCCTGTCACACACACCGCTGACACGTAGCACCCCTGTCACACACACCGCTGATACGCAGCACCCCTGTCACACACACCGCTGACACGTAGCACCCCTGTCACACACACCGCTGATACGCAGCACCCCTGTCACACACACCGCTGACACGTAGCACCCCTGTCACACACACCGCTGACACGTAGCACCCCTGTCACACACCCCGCTGATACGCAGCACCCCTGTCACACACCCCGCTGACACGTAGCACCCCTGTCACACACCCCGCTGACACGTAGCACCCCTGTCACACACACCGCTGATACGCAGCACCCCTGTCACACACACCGCTGACACGTAGCACCCCTGTCACACACACCGCTGATACGCAGCACCCCTGTCACACACCCCGCTGACACGTAGCACCCCTGTCACACACACCGCTGATACGCAGCACCCCTGTCACACACACCGCTGACACGTAGCACCCCTGTCACACACCCCGCTGATACGCAGCACCCCTGTCACACACCCCGCTGACACGTAGCACCCCTGTGCTGCATCCTCACATACAATGACATACACTAGATTTGTCTACACACGTCACACACACAAATAAAACTAGCACTAACACAAGGATCAATATTTTGTACTGGCAATGTGATATACATTTACTGACACCTATACGTTTTACTAGCATATTATGTTATACAGATATGTCTCCCACATGAAAGTAATAGTATCTTCCATAGAGATAACTCTGCTCTGGATTCAGCTGATGTGGTGTCTGGTATATACAGACTTACCATACTATCCCTATATACCGGACCACAGGCTTACCATACTATCCCCATATACCGGACCACAGGCTTACCACGCTATCCTTATATACCGGACCACAGGCTTACCATACTATCCCTATATACCGGACCACAGGCTTACCATACTATCCCTATATACCGGACCACAGGCTTACCATACTATCCCCATATACCGGACCACAGGCTTACCATACTATCCCTATATACCGGACCACAGGCTTACCATACTATCCCTATATACCGGACCACAGGCTTACCATACTATCCCTATATACCGGACCACAGGCTTACCATACTATCCCTATATACCGGACCACAGGCTTACCATACTATCCCTATATATATACCGGACCACAGGCTTACCATACTATCTCCATATACCGGACCACAGGCTTACCATACTATCCCTATATACCGGACCACAGGCTTACCATACTATCCCTATATACCGGACCACAGGCTTACCATACTATCCCTATATACCGGACCACAGGCTTACCATACTATCCCCATATACCGGACAACAGGCTTACCATACTATCCCTATATACCGGACCACAGGCTTACCATACTATCCCTATATACCGGACCACAGGCTTACCATACTATCCCTATATACCGGACCACAGGCTTACCATACTATCCCTATATACCGGACCACAGGCTTACCATACTATCCCTATATATATACCGGACCACAGGCTTACCATACTATCTCCATATACCGGACCACAGGCTTACCATACTATCCCTATATACCGGACCACAGGCTTACCATACTATCCCTATATACCGGACCACAGGCTTACCATACTATCCCTATATATATACCGGACCACAGGCTTACCATACTATCTCCATATACCGGACCACAGACTTACCATATTATCCCTATATACCGGACCACAGGCTTACCATACTATCCCTATATACCGGACCACAGGCTTACCATACTATCCCTATATACCGGACCACAGGCTTACCATACTATCCCTATATACCGGACCACAGGCTTACCATACTATCCCTATATACCGGACCACAGGCTTACCATACTATCCCTATATACCGGACCACAGGCTTACCATACTATCCCTATATACCGGACCACAGGCTTACCATACTATCCCTATATACCGGACCACAGGCTTACCATACTATCCCTATATACCGGACCACAGACTTACCATACTATCCCTATATACCAGACCACAGGCTTACCATACTATCCCTATATACCGGACCACAGGCTTACCATACTATCCCTATATACCGGACCACAGGATTACCATACTATCCCTATATACCAGACCACAGGATTACCATACTATCCCTATATACCGGACCACAGACTTACCATACTATCCCTATATACCGGACCACAGGCTTACCATACTATCCCTATATACCAGACCACAGGATTACCATACTATCCCTATATACCGGACCACAGGCTTACCATACTATCCCTATATACCGGACCACAGGCTTACCATACTATCCCTATATACCGGACCACAGGCTTACCATACTATCCCCATATACCGGACCACAGGATTACCATACTATCCCTATATACCGGACCACAGGCTTACCATACTATCCCTATATACCGGACCACAGGATTACCATACTATCCCTATATACCAGACCACAGGATTACCATACTATCCCTATATACCGGACCACAGGCTTACCATACTATCCCTATATACCGGACCACAGGCTTACCATACTATCCCTATATACCAGACCACAGGATTACCATACTATCCCTATATACCGGACCACAGGCTTACCATACTATCCCTATATACCGGACCACAGGCTTACCATACTATCCTTATATACCGGATCACAGGCTTACCATACTATCCCTATATACCGGACCACAGACTTACCATACTATCCCTATATACCGGACCACAGACTTACCATACTATCCCTATATACCGGACCACAGGCTTACCATACTATCCTTATATACCGGACCACAGGCTTACCATACTATCCCTATATACCGGACCACAGGCTTACCAAACTATCCCTATATACCGGACCACAGACTTACCATACTATCCCCATATACCGGACCACAGACTTACCATACTATCCCTATATACCGGACCACAGGCTTACCATACTATCCCTATATACCGGACCACAGGCTTACCATACTATCCCTATATACCGGACCACAGGCTTACCATACTATCCCTATATACCGGACCACAGGCTTACCATACTATCCCTATATACCGGACCACAGGCTTACCATACTATCCCTATATACCGGACCACAGGCTTACCATACTATCCCTATATACCGGACCACAGGCTTACCATACTATCCCTATATACCGGACCACAGGCTTACCATACTATCCCTATATACCGGACCACAGGCTTACCATACTATCCCTATATACCGGACCACAGGCTTACCATACTATCCCTATATACCTGACCACAGGCTTACCACGCTATCCTTATATACCGGACCACAGGCTTACCATACTATCCCTATATACCGGACCACAGGCTTACCATACTATCCCTATATACCGGACCACAGGCTTACCATACTATCCCTATATACCGGACCACAGGCTTACCATACTATCCCTATATACCGGACCACAGGCTTACCACACTATCCCTATATACCGGACCACAGGCTTACCATACTATCCCCATATACCGGACCACAGGCTTACCATACTATCCCTATATACCGGACCACAGGCTTACCATACTGTCCCTATATACCGGACCACAGGCTTACCATACTATCCCTATATACCTGACCACAGGCTTACCATACTATCCCTATATACCGGACCACAGGCTTACCATACTATCCCTATATACCGGACCACAGGCTTCCCATACTATCCCTATATACCGGACCACAGGCTTACCATACTATCCCTATATACCGGACCACAGGCTTACCATACTATCCCCATATACCGGACCACAGGTTTACCATACTATCCCCATATACCGGACCACAGGCTTACTATACTATCCCTATATACCGGACCACAGGCTTACCATACTATCCCTATATACCGGACCACAGGCTTACCATACTATCCCTATATACCGGACCACAGGCTTACCATACTATCCCTATATACCGGACCACAGGCTTACCATACTATCCCTATATACCGGACCACAGGCTTACCATACTATCCTTATATACCGGACCACAGGCTTACCATACTATCCCTATATACCGGACCACAGGCTTACCATACTATCCCTATATACCGGACCACAGGCTTACCATACTATCCTTATATACCGGACCACAGGCTTACCATACTATCCCTATATACCGGACCACAGGCTTACCATACTATCCCCATATACCGGACCACAGGCTTACCATACTATCCCCATATACCGGACCACAGGCTTACCATACTATCCTTATATACCGGACCACAGGCTTACCACGCTATCCTTATATACCGGACCACAGGCTTACCATACAATCCCTATATACCGGACCACAGGCTTACCATACTATCCTTATATACCGGACCACAGGCTTACCACGCTATCCTTATATAACGGACCACAGGCTTACCATACTATCCCTATATACCGGACCACAGGCTTACCATACTATCCCTATATACCGGACCACAGGCTTACCACGCTATCCTTATATACCGGACCACAGGCTTACCATACTATCCCCATATACCGATCCACAGGCTTACCACGCTATCCTTATATACCGGACCACAGGCTTACCATGCTATCCCTATATACCGGACCACAGGCTTACCATACTATCCCTATATACCGGACCACAGGCTTACCATACTATCCCTATATACCGGACCACAGGCTTACCATACTATCCCTATATACCGGACCACAGGCTTACCATACTATCCCTATATACCGGACCACAGGCTTACCATACTATCCCTATATACCGGACCACAGGCTTACCATACTATCCCTATATACCTGACCACAGGCTTACCACGCTATCCTTATATACCGGACCACAGGCTTACCATACTATCCCTATATACCGGACCACAGGCTTACCATACTATCCCTATATACCGGACCACAGGCTTACCATACTATCCCTATATACCGGACCACAGGCTTACCATACTATCCCTATATACCGGACCACAGGCTTACCACACTATCCCTATATACCGGACCACAGGCTTACCATACTATCCCCATATACCGGACCACAGGCTTACCATACTATCCCTATATACCGGACCACAGGCTTACCATACTGTCCCTATATACCGGACCACAGGCTTACCATACTATCCCTATATACCGGACCACAGGCTTACCATACTATCCCTATATACCTGACCACAGGCTTACCATACTATCCCTATATACCGGACCACAGGCTTACCATACTATCCCTATATACCGGACCACAGGCTTACCATACTATCCCTATATACCGGACCACAGGCTTACCATACTATCCCCATATACCGGACCACAGGCTTACCATACTATCCCCATATACCGGACCACAGGTTTACCATACTATCCCCATATACCGGACCACAGGCTTACTATACTATCCCTATATACCGGACCACAGGCTTACCATACTATCCCTATATACCGGACCACAGGCTTACCATACTATCCCTATATACCGGACCACAGGCTTACCATACTATCCCTATATACCGGACCACAGGCTTACCATACTATCCCTATATACCGGACCACAGGCTTACCATACTATCCTTATATACCGGACCACAGGCTTACCATACTATCCCTATATACCGGACCACAGGCTTACCATACTATCCCTATATACCGGACCACAGGCTTACCATACTATCCTTATATACCGGACCACAGGCTTACCATACTATCCCTATATACCGGACCACAGGCTTACCATACTATCCCCATATACCGGACCACAGGCTTACCATACTATCCCCATATACCGGACCACAGGCTTACCATACTATCCTTATATACCGGACCACAGGCTTACCACGCTATCCTTATATACCGGACCACAGGCTTACCATACAATCCCTATATACCGGACCACAGGCTTACCATACTATCCTTATATACCGGACCACAGGCTTACCACGCTATCCTTATATAACGGACCACAGGCTTACCATACTATCCCTATATACCGGACCACAGGCTTACCATACTATCCCTATATACCGGACCACAGGCTTACCACGCTATCCTTATATACCGGACCACAGGCTTACCATACTATCCCCATATACCGATCCACAGGCTTACCACGCTATCCTTATATACCGGACCACAGGCTTACCATACTATCCCTATATACCGGACCACAGGCTTACCATACTATCCTTATATACCGGACCACAGGCTTACCACGCTATCCTTATATAACGGACCACAGGCTTACCATACTATCCCTATATACCGGACCACAGGCTTACCATACTATCCCTATATACCGGACCACAGGCTTACCACGCTATCCTTATATACCGGACCACAGGCTTACCATACTATCCCCATATACCGATCCACAGGCTTACCACGCTATCCTTATATACCGGACCACAGGCTTACCATACTATCCCTATATACCGGACCACAGGCTTACCATACTATCCCCATATACCGGACCACAGGCTTACCATACTATCCCTATAAACCGGACCACAGGCTTACCATACTATCCCTATATACCGGACCACAGGCTTACCATACTATCTCCATATACCGGACCACAGGCTTACCATACTATCCCTATATACCGGACCACAGGCTTACCATACTATCCCTATATACCGGACCACAGGCTTACCATACTATCCCTATATACCGGACCACAGGCTTACCACGCTATCCTTATATACCGGACCACAGGCTTACCATACTATCCTTATATACCGATCCACAGGCTTACCATACTATCCCCATATACCGGACCACAGGCTTACCACACTATCCCTATATACCGGACCACAGGCTTACCATACTATCCCTATATACCGGACCACAGGCTTACCACACTATCCCTATATACCGGACCACAGGCTTACCATACTATCCCTATATACCGGACCACAGGCTTACCATACTATCCCTATATACCGGACCACAGGCTTACCATACTATCCCTATATACCGGACCACAGGCTTACCATACTATCCCTATATACCGGACCACAGGCTTACCATACTATCCCCATATACTGGACCACAGGCTTACCACGCTATCCTTATATACCGGACCACAGACTTACCACGCTATCCTTATATACCGGACCACAGGCTTACCATACTATCCCTATATACCGGACCACAGGCTTACCATACTATCCCCATATACCGGACCACAGGCTTACCATACTATCCCTATATACCGGACCACAGGCTTACCATACTATCCCTATATACCGGACTACAGGCTTACCATACTATCTCCATATACCGGACCACAGGCTTACCATACTATCCCTATATACCGGACCACAGGCTTACCATACTATCCCTATATACCGGACCACAGGCTTACCATACTATCCCTATATACCGGACCACAGGCTTACCACGCTATCCTTATATACCGGACCACAGGCTTACCATACTATCCTTATATACCGATCCACAGGCTTACCATACTATCCCCATATACCGGACCACAGGCTTACCACACTATCCCTATATACCGGACCACAGGCTTACCATACTATCCCTATATACCGGACCAAAGGCTTACCACACTATCCCTATATACTGTACCACAGGCTTACCATACTATCCCCATATACCGGACCACAGGCTTACCATACTATCCCTATATACCGGACCACAGGCTTACCATACTATCCCTATATACCGGACCACAGGCGTACCATACTATCCCTATATACTGGACCACAGGCTTACCATACTATCCCTATATACCGGACCACAGGCTTACCATACTATCCCTATATACCGGACCACAGGCTTACCACACTATCCCTATATACCGGACCACAGGCTTACCATACTATCCCTATATACCGGACCACAGGCTTACCATACTATCCCTATATACCGGACCACAGGCTTACCATACTATCCCTATATACCGGACCACAGGCTTACCATACTATCCCTATATACCGGACCACAGGCTTACCATACTATCCCCATATACTGGACCACAGGCTTACCACGCTATCCTTATATACCGGACCACAGACTTACCACGCTATCCTTATATACCGGACCACAGGCTTACCATACTATCCCTATATACCGGACCACAGGCTTACCATACTATCCCCATATACCGGACCACAGGCTTACCATACTATCCCTATATACCGGACCATAGGCTTACCATACTATCCCTATATACCGGACCACAGGCTTACCATACTATCTCCATATACCGGACCACAGGCTTACCATACTATCCCTATATACCGGACCACAGGCTTACCATACTATCCCTATATACCGGACCACAGGCTTACCATACTATCCCTATATACCGGACCACAGGCTTACCACGCTATCCTTATATACCGGACCACAGGCTTACCATACTATCCTTATATACCGATCCACAGGCTTACCATACTATCCCCATATACCGGACCACAGGCTTACCACACTATCCCTATATACCGGACCACAGGCTTACCATACTATCCCTATATACCGGACCACAGGCTTACCACACTATCCCTATATACTGTACCACAGGCTTACCAGACTATCCCCATATACCGGACCACAGGCTTACCATACTATCCCTATATACCGGACCACAGGCTTACCATACTATCCCTATATACCGGACCACAGGCGTACCATACTATCCCTATATACTGGACCACAGGCTTACCATACTATCCCTATATACCGGACCACAGACTTACCATACTATCCCTATATACCGGACCACAGGCTTAGCAATCTATCCCTATATACCGGACCACAGGCTTACCATACTATCCCCATATACCGGACCACAGACTTACCATACTATCCCTATATACCGGACCACAGGCTTACCATACTATCCCTATATACCGGACCACAGGCTTACCACGCTATCCTTATATACCGGACCACAGGCTTACCATACTATCCCTATATACCGGACCACAGGCTTACCATACTATCCCTATATACCGGGCCACAGGCTTACCACGCTATCCTTATATACCGGACCACAGGCTTACCATACTATCCCTATATACCGGACCACAGGCTTACCATACTATCCCCATATACCGAACCACAGGCTTACCATACTATCCCTATATACCGGACCACAGGCTTACCATACTATCCCCATATACCGGACCACAGGCTTACCATACTATCCCTATATACCGGACCACAGGCTTACCATACTATCCCCATATACCGGACCACAGGCTTACAATACTATCCCTATATACCGGACCACAGGCTTACCATACTATCCCTATATACCGGGCCACAGGCTTACCACGCTATCCTTATATACCGGACCACAGGCTTACCATACTATCCCTATATACCGGACCACAGGCTTACCATACTATCCCTATATACCGGGCCACAGGCTTACCACGCTATCCTTATATACCGGACCACAGGCTTACCATACTATCCCTATATACCGGACCACAGGCTTACCATACTATCCCCATATACCGAACCACAGGCTTACCATACTATCCCTATATACCGGACCACAGGCTTACCATACTATCCCTATATACCGGACCACAGGCTTACCATACTATCCCCATATACCGGACCACAGGCTTACCATACTATCCCTATATACCGGACCACAGGCTTACCATACTATCCCCATATACCGGACCACAGGCTTACCATACTATCCCTATATACCGGACCACAGGCTTACCATACTATCCCTATATACCGGACCACAGGCTTACCATACTATCCCTATATACCGGACCACAGGCTTACCATACTATCCCTATATACCGGGCCACAGGCTTACCATACTATTATTTATTATTTATTATTTATTAAACAGTTTCTTATATAGCGCAGCAAATTCCGTTGCGCTTTACAATTTGAAATAACAATAACAAACTGGGTGATAACAGTCATAGAGGTAGGAAGGCCCTGCTCGCAAGCTTACAATCTATAGGGAAATAGGCATATGTACACAAGGAAAGGTGCTATCTATTGCATAGAATGAAAAGACATGTGAGGATATGTGTGGACTGTACAGAGTGGATGTAATCCCTATATACCGGACCACAGGCTTACCATACTATCCCTATATACCGGACCACAGGCTTACCATACTGTCCCTATATACCGGACCACAGGCTTACCATACTATCCCTATATACCGGACCACAGGCTTACCATACTATCCCTATATACCGGACCACAGGCTTACCATACTATCCCTATATACCGGACCACAGGCTTACCATACTGTCCCTATATACCGGACCACAGGCTTACCATACTATCCCTAT
Source organism: Pseudophryne corroboree (assembly GCF_028390025.1). Lineage (NCBI taxonomy): Eukaryota > Metazoa > Chordata > Amphibia > Anura > Myobatrachidae > Pseudophryne > Pseudophryne corroboree. The sequence continues at coordinate 487,795,927 of NC_086451.1, forward strand.
ATACCGGACGACAGGCTTACCATACTATCCCTATATACCGGACCACAGGCTTACCATACTATCCCTATATACCGGACCACAGGCTTACCACGCTATCCTTATATACCGGACCACAGGCTTACCATACTATCCCCATATACCGATCCACAGGCTTACCACGCTATCCTTATATACCGGACCACAGGCTTACCATACTATCCCTATATACCGGACCACAGGCTTACCATACTATCCCCATATACCGGACCACAGGCTTACCATACTATCCCTATATACCGGACCACAGGCTTACCATACTATCCTTATATACCGGACCACAGGCTTACCATACTATCCCTATATACCGGACCACAGGCTTACCATACTATCCCCATATACCGGACCACAGGCTTACCATACTATCCCCATATACCGGACCACAGGCTTACCATACTATCCTTATATACCGGACCACAGGCTTACCACGCTATCCTTATATACCGGACCACAGGCTTACCATACAATCCCTATATACCGGACCACAGGCTTACCATACTATCCTTATATACCGGACCACAGGCTTACCACGCTATCCTTATATAACGGACCACAGGCTTACCATACTATCCCTATATACCGGACCACAGGCTTACCATACTATCCCTATATACCGGACCACAGGCTTACCATACTATCCCCATATACCGATCCACAGGCTTACCACGCTATCCTTATATACCGGACCACAGGCTTACCATACTATCCCTATATACCGGACCACAGGCTTACCACGCTATCCTTATATACCGGACCGCAGGCTTACCATACTATCCCTATATACCGATCCACAGGCTTACCATACTATCCCCATATACCGGACCACAGGCTTACCATACTATCCCTATATACCGGACCACAGACTTACCATACTATCCCTATACAGGTTGAGTATCCCATATCCAAATATTCCGAAATACGGAATATTCCGAAATACGGACTTTTTTGAGTGAGAGTGAGATAGTGAAACCTTTGTTTTCTGATGGCTCAATGTACACAAACTTTGTTTAATACACAAAGTTATTAAAAAATATTGTATTAAATGACCTTCAGGCTGTGTGTATAAGGTATATATGAAACATAAGTGAATTGTGTGAATGTACACACACTTTGTTTAATGCACAAAGTTATAAAAAATATTGGCTAAAATGACCTTCAGGCTGTGTGTATAATGTGTATATGTAACATAAATGTATTCTGTGCTTAGATTTAGGTCCCATCGCCATGATATCTCATTATAGTATGCAATTATTCCAAAATACGGAAAAATCCCATATCCAAAATACCTCTGGTCCCAAGCATTTTGGATAAGGGAAACTCAACCTGTATAAACCGAACCACAGGCTTACCATACTATCCCTATATACCGGACCACAGGCTTACCATACTATCCCTATATATACACCGAACCACAGGCTTACCATACTATCCCTATATACCGGACCACAGGCTTACCATACTATCCCTATATACCGGACCACAGGCTTACCATACTATCCCTATATACCGGACCACAGGCTTACCATACTATCCCCATATACCGGACCACAGGCTTACCATATTATCCCCATATACCGGACCACAGGCTTACCATACTATCCCTATATACCGGACCACAGGTTTACCATACTATCCCTATATACCAGACCACAGGCTTACCATACTATCCCTATATACCGGACCACAGGCTTACCATACTATCCCTATATACCGGACCACAGGCTTACCATACTATCCCTATATACCGGACCACAGGCTTACCATACTATCCCCATATACCGGACCACAGGCTTACCATATTATCCCCATATACCGGACCACAGGCTTACCATACTATCCCTATATACCGGACCACAGGTTTACCATACTATCCCTATATACCAGACCACAGGCTTACCATACTATCCCTATATACCGGACCACAGGCTTACCATACTATCCCTATATACCGGACCACAGGCTTACCATACTATCCCTATATACCGGACCACAGGCTTACCATACTATCCCTATATACCGGACCACAGGCTTACCATACTATCCCCATATACCGGACCACAGGCTTACCATACTATCCCCATATACCGGACCACAGACTTACCATACTATTCCTATATACCGGACCACAGGCTTACCATACTATCCCTATATACCGGACCACAGGCTTACCATACTATCCCTATATACCGGACCACAGGCTTACCACGCTATCCTTATATACCGGACCGCAGGCTTACCATACTATCCTTATATACCGATCCACAGGCTTACCATACTATCCCCATATACCGGACCACAGGCTTACCATACTATCCCTATATACCGGACCACAGGCTTACCATACTGTCCCTATATACCGGACCACAGGCTTACCATACTATCCCTATATACCGGACCACAGGCTTACCATACTATCCCTATATACCGGACCACAGGCTTACCATACTATCCCTATATACCGGACCACAGGCTTACCATACTGTCCCTATATACCGGACCACAGGCTTACCATACTATCCCTATATACCGGACCACAGGCTTACCATACTATCCCTATATACCGGACCACAGGCTTACCATACTATCCCTATATACCGGACCACAGGCTTACCACGCTATCCTTATATACCGGACCACAGGCTTACCATACTATCCCCATATACCGATCCACAGGCTTACCACGCTATCCTTATATACCGGACCACAGGCTTACCATACTATCCCTATATACCGGACCACAGGCTTACCATACTATCCCCATATACCGGACCACAGGCTTACCATACTATCCCTATATACCGGACCACAGGCTTACCATACTATCCTTATATACCGGACCACAGGCTTACCATACTATCCCTATATACCGGACCACAGGCTTACCATACTATCCCCATATACCGGACCACAGGCTTACCATACTATCCCCATATACCGGACCACAGGCTTACCATACTATCCTTATATACCGGACCACAGGCTTACCACGCTATCCTTATATACCGGACCACAGGCTTACCATACAATCCCTATATACCGGACCACAGGCTTACCATACTATCCTTATATACCGGACCACAGGCTTACCACGCTATCCTTATATAACGGACCACAGGCTTACCATACTATCCCTATATACCGGACCACAGGCTTACCATACTATCCCTATATACCGGACCACAGGCTTACCACGCTATCCTTATATACCGGACCACAGGCTTACCATACTATCCCCATATACCGATCCACAGGCTTACCACGCTATCCTTATATACCGGACCACAGGCTTACCATACTATCCCTATATACCGGACCACAGGCTTACCACGCTATCCTTATATACCGGACCGCAGGCTTACCATACTATCCTTATATACCGATCCACAGGCTTACCATACTATCCCCATATACCGGACCACAGGCTTACCATACTATCCCTATATACCGGACCACAGACTTACCATACTATCCCTATACAGGTTGAGTATCCCATATCCAAATATTCCGAAATACGGAATATTCCGAAATACGGACTTTTTTGAGTGAGAGCGAGATAGTGAAACCTTTGTTTTCTGATGGCTCAATGTACACAAACTTTGTTTAATACACAAAGTTATTAAAAAATATTGTATTAAATGACCTTCAGGCTGTGTGTATAAGGTATATATGAAACATAAGTGAATTGTGTGAATGTACACACACTTTGTTTAATGCACAAAGTTATAAAAAATATTGGCTAAAATGACCTTCAGGCTGTGTGTATAATGTGTATATGTAACATAAATGTATTCTGTGCTTAGATTTAGGTCCCATCGCCATGATATCTCATTATAGTATGCAATTATTCCAAAATACGGAAAAATCCCATATCCAAAATACCTCTGGTCCCAAGCATTTTGGATAAGGGAAACTCAACCTGTATAAACCGAACCACAGGCTTACCATACTATCCCTATATACCGGACCACAGGCTTACCATACTATCCCTATATATACACCGAACCACAGGCTTACCATACTATCCCTATATACCGGACCACAGGCTTACCATACTATCCCTATATACCGGACCACAGGCTTACCATACTATCCCTATATACCGGACCACAGGCTTACCATACTATCCCCATATACCGGACCACAGGCTTACCATATTATCCCCATATACCGGACCACAGGCTTACCATACTATCCCTATATACCGGACCACAGGTTTACCATACTATCCCTATATACCAGACCACAGGCTTACCATACTATCCCTATATACCGGACCACAGGCTTACCATACTATCCCTATATACCGGACCACAGGCTTACCACGCTATCCTTATATACCGGACCACAGGCTTACCATACTATCCTTATATACCGATCCACAGGCTTACCATACTATCCCCATATACCGGACCACAGGCTTACCACACTATCCCTATATACCGGACCACAGGCTTACCATACTATCCCTATATACCGGACCACAGGCTTACCACACTATCCCTATATACTGTACCACAGGCTTACCAGACTATCCCCATATACCGGACCACAGGCTTACCATACTATCCCTATATACCGGACCACAGGCTTACCATACTATCCCTATATACCGGACCACAGGCGTACCATACTATCCCTATATACTGGACCACAGGCTTACCATACTATCCCTATATACCGGACCACAGACTTACCATACTATCCCTATATACCGGACCACAGGCTTACCATACTATCCCTATATACCGGACCACAGGCTTACCATACTATCCCCATATACCGGACCACAGACTTACCATACTATCCCTATATACCGGGCCACAGGCTTACCATACTATCCCTATATACCGGACCACAGGCTTACCACGCTATCCTTATATACCGGACCACAGGCTTACCATACTATCCCTATATACCGGACCACAGGCTTACCATACTATCCCTATATACCGGGCCACAGGCTTACCACGCTATCCTTATATACCGGACCACAGGCTTACCATACTATCCCTATATACCGGTGTCAAAGTCAGAAAAATGTCTCAATGCACGTTGCCATATTTGCACCGCACACTGGTCCGCGCTGCGCGTGCGTACGCTCTCCCGTGGAGGCGCATACCCGCAATAGCGTGCAGGCGCGGTATGCGTATTTACGGTAGAGTTTATGTAGTCGTAGCGTGCGACTCATTCGTTACAAATGTTCACAATTAATGTAGTTTATAGATCATGGTCCCTTTGATAGATTCTGAAAGTTTGGTTAAAATACAATGTCCCAGAGCTGAGGAATCCCTCTTTATATCGTACGAAGGGTCTAACAGGAATCATACAGCAGTGTTTGGTACCCATCGGAAGAGTATTTAATTAGCAATATTCCGGTGTTGGTTTGGAGCGTATTAATCGCTCGTGCGAATAGTTATGGACATAAGAAGTTTATGTCCATTTCTATTATTTACACATACTCAGGTATGCGGCGGGAAACCCAGTTTCCCACCCACCTGAGCTGTTGGAAATCGTCACAGCCCACCTGTATGAATCACCCTATGACCTTTTGTTATGATGCAGGGCCGAATTCCTTCGGCCAATGGACAATGGGATTGTAGGACCATGAGATTGCATTGTGTGTGGGGCATAAATAGGCAGGCCGACCACATCCAGCTCTCACTCTCTCATCAACGGTTATCTGCTGATAGCCGGGAGCTGGATATCGAGGCGCAGGCGATCATACCCTTTGTGCGTAAGTTTCTCTCCGTAATCATTGTCTTTCTGTGAGCCAATTTCTCTCTCTCTCTCTCTATCTCTCTCTCTCCTCTTTTCTCTTATATCTCTCATAGTATTATAGCATTGTATTGTATTGCATTTAGGTCAGAGTAGTATTGTCTTTTTGTATTTTAGTTCTGTGGTTAGGAAGTCTCTGTTATATTGTAGTGTATCATTTGTACTGTTATCCCCTTTTACAAGTATATTAGATATAATACAGTTAATAGGCTTTGGAACCTAAACCAGTATCTGTGTATTTTCTATAGTGCTAAGTGTTCACTTGAGCGTCGGTGACGCTCAAGCAGCTTTGTAGTTAGTCAGGTTACACAAGGTTGCACTTACACCCTGTACTCACATTAAGGTATTCTTTGTATTTCTTTGGTATAAGGTTTAAACATTAAGGTATAGCGTTGTGAGCGTCTGCGCCGCTGGTGATCTCCTCGTGGTCTCGAGCGTCCGCTACGCCATAGCGAATCATTACTCTAGTCATAACCAATAACGTGTCCTGTGATCACTGGGCCGTGAGCGAACGTGACGCTTGAGCGTCTCGCCTACGGCTGAGCGATCGCTACGCTAATAGCGTACCATTACGGTACTTCTTAAGCAAACAGCGTACAGTGTTCTTAGCTTCATAAAGGGTTGTTATACGACAAAAGAATTTAGTATTGTCAATTGGGGACTCGTCCTATCCTTCTCATATCTGCACTAGGTAGATCAGCAGACATTATCCCTCCAGCAAAGGGTGGGAGGTTGTCTCACAGTGCTGACGGGATAAGCGTCTGCTTCGCTTAGATAAAGAGTGCTGAAGGAATCCGGGAACCGGAAGTAAGAACAAAACGCTTGTGTCTTTTAAAACTGTTTTATTTCTCTTCTGTCTTGCGTATACACGCACGCATACATATATCTGCATTTTCTGTTTCATTTTCGTATATCACTATTCCTGTTTGCCAAATTTTATAGTTGATAGAAAGTGCTAAAAAAAAAAGAGATTTGCTGTTATTTCATAGTAGAGGTGATAGTTAAAGTATAGAACAAACACACGGTTTGTCTGAGATACAAGGCAGTCAGTGTGGATTGCGGTAGATGATCAGGGATCATTTACATTGATAAAAATAGAAATTGTGTTACGGTGGATCTTTATATTGCGTACACGTGTCGCTAACAAAGACTAGCGTACGCAATCCAAAAGGCAGACGCACGCAGCGTTCATTACGCAACGTAGCGTCCGGTTACGCCCACGTAGCTCAAGCTGTGATAAAGTGAAGTAACGCAAAGGCGATAATTAACGCACAGCGGTAGATAACGCGACGCGGTAAATAACGCAAATCTATTTTTGGAAAAATCTGAAATTTAGTTTAACAGATCCTGCTCCTAATTGGTAACACTTTTGGCCTAAAGACAATTTCTGCGCAGAAATAGATATAGAAACAAAAGTGTACATGTGTTGAGTGAGTGTGTTTTGTATACAAAAGTTTATATAACTTTAAGGTGGAACCAAAAGGAAAGCCGGGTACTCGTCAAGGGACATACGTGTAAGTGACATATACGGTGGCTAGGGAGGCATCCCTGGTTAAATAATATTTGAGCATTAGAGTATAGCGGACCATAAGGTAACAAGACCAGGAGGTCATAAGGTAACAGACCAGGAGGTCATAAGGTAACAGGTAAAATAGACAAAGAGGTCCGCTATAAAAGTCCAGTGGCACAACGCCTGGGGTGTTGGTGCAGAACCCATATAGGCCATACAAGCTCTTGCTGAAGGAATCGCGGCCGGAAACATCGATTCCATTGATCTTTCAGTACATGACAAGTAGTGCTTGTGTACTGAACGATTGGACCGCACGTAATTGTGTGCAGTAGTTAGTAATCTGACCTAATACCATTAGAGTAAAGTGGTCACAAACGCTATTTGTACATTCTGACGTGATTTGTGTAATTTTTTTATTTTTGGAAGGGAAGTTCGCTGGTCACTCAGGAACTATCCAACAACCGATACTTGCTGGGGAACGCGCCCCAGTAAATAAAGGTTCACAGGGGCCCTAGGTTGGGTACAGCAGCTCTGGTTACAGTGATTGCAGTACTGGCCAACGTGGGCGAGAAGTAAGTGGGGTACTTGATAAACCACCACCGCCGGCCTGCCCAAGGACATCTTGGTTTGTTTGTAAGGGTTCGCTGAAAACCTTGAGATAAAGATCCAAGGAGGAATAAGCAACGCCTGCAGATTATGGGGGCCATTTGTTCAGGTAGGGGGCGATCAACCTCGGTTCGGGTTGATTCAGAGAACCGACCAGTTGGGTCGGCACGATATGTAATGTGTGAAAAATACGGTAGTCACACAGAGGTTTTATGTGATGAATGGGAGAGAATGACTGTACAAGACAGGGACAAATTCCCAAGAATAGGTAGCTTCAGTCCAGAAGTGTTACAAAATTTAAGGAGGAGGATATGTCTCGTAAAATCAACAAAGAGACGAATTCAACATCATGATTGTTTACAGTTATGGCACCAGGAAGGTGAGATACAGAGAGGGTTGGCTCTGGCGGCGGGATCTGGGGCAGTCAGGAAGTTGATTGCCACAGCTCCTCCTCCACCATACATTGCAGGAGAGAAGTTGATTGCGGAGAGAAACGCACTGGGTTGTAAAACACAAACTCTTAGTAACACTGTAAATGTTAATGATGTTAACCAAATAACTCATGCAAGTATTAACCCGTGCAAGTTGTACCCTGTTTTGAACCTTCCTCAGGAGTGTGATCAAGAAGACGATTCAGCAACAATTTCAGCTCTCTCTCTTGCAGCCACCATAGCAGAGACCACAGTAGGCACAGCGACACCCACGAGATTAGTGAAAGCCCCTAGCGGAGGGATAGGTGAGGTCGTGTCAACGGGTAAGTACGGCACCATGCACTACACTGAAACAATTGTACCACAACAAGCAGTAGAATCTACACAGGAAGAGGTTGTTAGAATTGCTCCTGTAAGGGTAATAGCAGTTCCCAATGGAAAAACAGATGTGTCTGGAGCCACTCCCATAAGGAACATTGCCATGTACACTCCATTTTCCCGAATGGAATTAAGAACAATAGTGTCCGAATTTCCTGACCCCAGGAAGGATTTAGTTGCTAGCCAAAAATACATCAGGGATTTAGGTAACACTGTAGAACCCAACAACAAGGATTGGCAGATACTGCTAAGAGCTTGTTTACCTTCCAATGTTGATGCAACTCAGTTTTTAGCTGATTGTGCATTGGATAAAGATGTACCGCTTACAGACGTGTACAACAAGGATAATGTAGAAAGGATAAATTTACAGCTAAAAGAGTATTTCCCAGCCGTTGTTAAATGGAATAAAATATTTTCCATTAAGCAAAAGGAGTCCGAAACGGCAATAGAATATTTTCACCGGGCACTATTAGAAATGGCAAAGTACACTGGTATAGAAGACATTAAGACCAACCCAAACCATCGAGAAGTAGCAGTATCTGTACTGATGGATGGTTTAAAGGAAACATTAAAGACTAGGGTTCAGACCACGCAACCATGCTGGCGAGGTCTGTCAGTGTCCGGCTTGAGAGAGGCTGCTATTGATCACGACAGAAACATCACTAGGCACAGAGAGTCGCAAAGTGATAAGTTGATGTCCGTAAGTATACAGGCGCTGACCACAAGGCAGCCTGCGTATGTACCACCGAATCCTGTGGGTAAGGCAAGTGTAATAACATGTTTTTCTTGTAACAGACCGGGACACTTTGCACGAGAATGTAGAACAAAGAATGTACAAAGATCTTTTCAACCCCCTAGACAACAACACAACACACGACATTGGGAGCAGGGTCCACAGAGGCGGAGTTTTGAGCCACATACAGGGGAAACAAAAAGATATCCCCCGAACAGAGATTGGCATGCCTCTGGTAGTTCCCAGCTAACTCCCCCACAAGTAGTTGCTGCCAATGGGATTCAGGGAGGTCAGCATACCCAATAGGGGTGTGGCCATACCTGTAATCTGCAGCCAGTTAAGTTGATTGCCAGTCTTGGAAGCGAACCAGAGATTGCAATCAATGTGGCTGGTAAAACTTTAAACTTTCTTGTAGACACAGGGGCGGCCAAGTCAGTGATAAATTCGACAGTGGGCATGAGAACCACTGGTAGGACAATTCCAGCCATGGGAGTAACAGGAGTAGTCCAGCACTACCCTGTTAGCAAACCAGCCGAGATTACAATAGGGCCTTTGCATACCAAGCATTCCTTTTTGCTGGCTGCATCGGCACCAACCAATCTCCTGGGAAGAGACTTACTATGTAAAATGGGTTGCGTCATTTATTGTACCCCTGAAGGTGTATTCTTGGACATTCCTGAGAATCACTCTCAGGAAGTACGAGACATGCTAGACTCCCCATCAAAATTAATGTCACATTCCATTATGACAAATAGGAATCCATCCCAAGTAGAAGAAATGACATCTCAGATACCAGAGTCACTTTGGACAAAAGATGGACAGGACACTGGATTAATGGCAAACGTAGCTCCAGTAGTTGTGCAAGTAAAAGATGGTAGGATAGCTCCAAAAATCCCACAGTATCCTCTGAAGCCAGAGGTGGAGCTAGGAGTTTTTCCCGTAATAGAGCGCTTGCTACAACAGGGCATTCTAGTAAGAACGTCCAGCACCGCAAATAGTCCCATCTTCCCTGTTAAAAAAGAGTGGGGGGAGGGGTTACAGGCTAGTGCAGGATCTAAGGGGGATTAACAAAATAGTTGAGAGTCAGTTCCCCGTAGTGCCTAATCCAGCTGTCATCCTAATGCAAATTCCTCCCACTGCCAAATTTTTCACTGTTATTGACCTCTGCTCCGCTTTCTTTTCGGTACCTCTGCACCCTGACAGCCAATATTTGTTTGCATTCACATACAGAGGAGTCCAATACACGTGGACTCGGTTACCCCAAGGTTTCATAGATAGTCCAAGTATATTTTCTCAGGCTTTGCATGATTGTTTACAGTCTTTCCAACCAGACAGTGGATCAGTATTGATACAGTATGTGGACGATTTATTACTGTGTTCAGATTCACTGGAAGCTTCCCTGAAGGATACGAAACAGCTCCTGTTTCATCTTTCAGACACAGGTCACAAGGTTTCCAAAGACAAGTTACAATTATGCCAGACTAAGGTAAAATATTTGGGACACTGTCTAACACAAGGACTGAGACACCTGACCGCTGATAGAATCCAAGCCATTAGAGACATGACACTGCCACAAACCCAGCAACAGATAAGGACGTTTTTAGGAATGTGTGGGTATTGCCGTAATTGGATCCCAGGGTTTTCCATATTGGCGCTACCTTTGCAGGAAATGGTCTCTTCAAACAAACCTGATCGGATTTCGCATACAGACGAATCTGAAACAGCATTTGAGAGACTCAAACAGTGCCTAACGCAGGCACCAGCACTAGGTATGCCAGACTATGGGAAACCCTTTGAACTATACGGAACAGAAAGTGCTGGGTGCGCAGCAGGTGTACTAACACAAAAACACGGTGACGCCAGCAGGCCAATTGCATACTACAGCGCCCAGCTAGACACGGTAGCGCGATCCCTCCCCACATGCTTGCGTAGCGTTGCGGCGATAGCATTGCTAGTAACGAAAAGCGAAGATGTCGTGCTAGGCCACAACCTCACAATCCATACACCGCATGCGGTATCTGCCTTATTGAATTCTGCCCAAACCAGACACGTCTCATCAGCAAGGTTTACAAGATGGGAATTGGCATTAATGGCCCCCGTAAACATCACCATAAGAAGATGCAGTGCATTAAACCCTGCAACATTTCTCCCAGGTGTGCCTGGTCAGACACAAAGGGTGGAAGGTGAGAGTGATGGGGAAGGAGGATTTAATGCAAAGGAAGATACACATGATTGTATGGAATATTTGACCCAAAATTTTACCGCAAGGCCTGACATCAGTGACAATCCACTGGAAGATGCAGAACTCACGTTCTACACGGACGGTAGTTGTCACAGACAGTCAGACTCGGGAGACTTGTGTACTGGATACGCAGTCGTAGATGACCAAGACACCATAGAAGCGGAACCGCTAGGCCCACCTCACTCAGCCCAGGTTGCTGAACTGGTCGCCCTAACCAGAGCATGTGAATTGGCTAAGGGTAAGTCTGCCAATATCTACACCGATTCTAGATACGCGTTCGGGGTAGTACATGATTTCGGAGCGCTATAGCGTCTCAGAAATTTCATGACGGCAGCTAGTACACCGATAGCGCATGCAGCTCACATAAAAAGGCTTCTAACAGCGATACAGGAACCCGACAGAGTGGCTGTTATCAAATGTAAAGCACATACATATAGCCAAGACCCAGTATCCCTTGGTAACAGCCGAGCAGACGAAGCCGCAAAGCTTGCAGCTGCTACCCCCACACGGACAGACACCACACAGTTGATGGTATTTAATACCATCAACACACAGAAGTTGTGTGAGATGCAGAATTTGTGTTCCACACAGGAAAGAGCAGTCTGGAAGGCAAAGGGATATGGCCAGGAGTCCTCAGGGCTCTGGACGGATGGACATGGTAAACCGGTGGCCCCCAGGGCATACCTTCCATGTCTGGCTGAAGCAGCTCACGGGCTGACTCATCTAGGCAAGGAGGGGATGTGCAAATTGGTAAGAGCATACTGGTGCGCCCCAGGATTCTCCTCTCATGCGGGTAAAAGAGCAATGTCATGCCTTACCTGTCTGAGAAAGAATGTTGGAAAAGCAGTACCTACAGAACCATCCCATATCCCACCTGCCGGCGGCCCTTTCCAGGTAATACAGATTGACTTCATTCAATTACCCCCATGTCGAAATTTGAGATATGTACTTGTCTGTATAGATGTTTTCTCGAATTGGGTCGAAGCTTTTCCAGCAGCTACAAATACCGCTATGTTTACAGCTAAGAAAATTGTGCAGGAATTTGTATGTAGATATGGTATCCCTAGAATCATTGAAAGTGATAGGGGTACCCATTTTACAGGTGATGTCTTTCAAGGAATGTGTAAATTGATGGGTATTGATAGCAAGCTGCACACTCCGTACCGTCCACAGGCGAGTGCGAAGGTCGAAAGAGTGAACAGCACTATTAAAAATAAATTGAGTAAAGTAATGGCAGAAACAGGATTGACGTGGCCAGAAGCTTTACCCATTGTTTTGTATAGCATCAGAACCACTCCCAGGTCCCCTCTTAACCTGTCCCCTTTTGAAATTCTGTTTGGTCGACAACCGCACGTCATGATTAACCCTCAGGATGATTTGAAATGTAACAATGAAGTAACTGTAAAGTACTTGATTAACATGAGTAAACAGTTGAGGAATCAAAATGATAATCTGAAGTTGGTGATTCCTGATTTACCAGGTAGTAATTGTCATGACATTGAACCTGGGGATTATGTAATGATACGAAATTTCCTACGCTCAGGTTGTCTTATTGATAGATGGGAAGGACCATACCAGGTCTTATTGACTAGCACCACAGCATTGAAGGTTGCTGAGAGAGAGACTTGGGTCCATTCATCCCACTGCAAGAAGGTTACTGATCCAGAGAAGTCCCGTGATAAGGAACAGACGGTAGAGGTTGTATCACTGGAGTGTCTGTTCCAGGAGGATTGAGGCGGCACCTGAGCCTTGAAGATCGAAAGCAGCTGTCGACTCCCCTCTCCCTTTTATTGTTTTTCTCCACTTCCCATCCCCTCTCCCTTAAAATTTCTTTTTCCCCCTTCTCATTCTTCTCTATTTCCTCCTCAAAGATGGACTTGCCCCAAGAGACTGTGATCCGGATTTTGATGTTAACCATGATGTTGACCAGAGCAGTCTGTTCCGGCGAGAGTACCATAGAGGTCGAGAGAGGTTCTGGAATGGGTCCCGATTATGATGATGGAGGCGTAGTTTTCCAAGATCAACCAAACCAACAAGCAAAGGCGAGTATCAGAAAACGATCCGATAGAAGAAATTGTGATGGATTGTTAGCTGAAGAAAATTGTATCTGTAGGCTTTGTGATAATCTGGTTGAAGATGGATGCATAAAGAAATGCCAATCCAGTTTTAATATCCATATGGACCGGCATCCATTGAGTGACTATCACTCTCTAGTGGGTAATGTGTTAAACAAGACCGATTGTTGGGTATGCTCTCAAGTACCTCAGGGTCACAGTAAATCAGGGCTAGTACCATTTCCTTTAACGTTAGGGGAGGTACTTGAGCTAAGTGGTGGGAGACCGGTGGACCGGAGGTTTAACATCTCCAGCCCTCCTAGTTTGAAGCTCCACCAATACCATGTGGATAGGTCCCTCATATGTTTTAACATCTCCAATCCCAGAAAACCGGGAAATTGGGAAGTGTCATGGAGCAACCTTACCATGACCTTTTCACACAGAGCAGATAGAATGCCTACAGATACAGAGCTCGTACGCCACATAGCCAGTAGAGGAAAATCTTTCCGGTATCGATATACCTTAGGAAATAGGATTACTAGAGTTGGAGAGGTATCACCAGGATACTGTGCACATATCGTACAAACCGATACGTGCATTAGGCAGATGGAAGAATTAGGGTCAGGAGATTTCACCTGGAAGGTTTGTAACATGGTCATGTCCTTCTCCGTCCCATATGTTCTCCCCGATGATGCATATTTCATATGCGGGAGAAAGGCGTACAAGTGGCTTGCCCCAAACTCTGAAGGATTGTGTTATATTGGAAAAGTATTGCCTGAAGTGATGACTGTTACACATGACAAAATGAAGGACATACACCGTGGTGCCCAAGCTCCTTATACTCACACTCATTACGAGCACCGAGTTAAAAGACAACTGTCAGAAAGGTTAGAGCATCCGGCCTCTGATCTTATCCATGAATCCACCGGGATTCAGGTTCTGGTAGCGTTAGATTTCACTCGTACCGCTCGAGGAGTGATGAATTATAGATACATTTCCGCACTCGCCAATTTGTTAGATAATATCACTGAAATGTATGATGACACGTTTAGATACACTGGAAGAGAACTTCAAGCTTACAAAACAGAACTAGTTCAGCATAGGATGGTTCTTAATTATCTTACAGCAGTAACAGGCGGATATTGTGTTACATTGGCAACACAGTACGGCATAAAGTGTTGCACGTACATCACAAATAGCACCGAGGATCCGGTAGAGGTCATAGACCAAAAGATGGATGATATTCTCCAATTGAAGTGGGAATTTCGTCGAAAACACAATCTCACCCTTGCTGCTGTAGGTAATGAGCTGACTGGTTGGGTGTCATGGTTGAACCCGCGAAATTGGTTCTCCGGTTTAGGAGACTGGGCTCAAGGAGTCATAATGGATGTTGGAAAGTTTCTACTATGTATCTTGGGTGTCGTTATATCGATTGGATTGATATTTAGATGCGGGCAGGCTTTAATGAGGTGCAAGCAAAGTACAAAAGTGATGAGCTTGAGGAGCGAGGAAACTGTAATTAACCTGGATTTGATTTATGACCCAATGATAGAAACCAGAATGTGATGAAAATGCGATTATACGGTCCGTTTCTTTCACCTGTTTTTTTCTGCTTTTTTTTCCAAGATACAAAGACCCCCTTGGACGAGGAAGTTGACGAGACGCTATACAGACAACAGACAAGCACCAAAGAAGAAGATTTGACAACTTTAAATATGGACACTTGATGAACTTTGCCATGGATCCCCAGTTTCCCTAGTATCTTTAAACTCACGCTAGCCCAACATTTTTGTAAATCTGATGGCACTGACAAAGCTTGTTGCTCATGCCTAAGGAGCAAAACAGCGCAAAGAAGACGACTCTCAACAGATACCGAACACAACTTCAACAACAGATGTACATTTCCCTGACATAGAGTATCATTGCATTTTTCGTAAGTGTTCTTTATCTTCATCTCTACAACCCTCAGGTAACGACACACATAGACGATAGGGAATACAGGCACAGATATCAGCAACCACATACCTCCCCCATTCATGTATCATCAACTAAAATGTGCATCCCCATTTTGTTACAACCACAGCCGAAATGAGCTCGGTAGAGTTTGACAGCCCATCCACAGACCTGTACCACAGGATAAGAAGGAATTCAAATGTATACTTCGCAATACCTCGAAGCTTGATTTACCACACGTACGGCACGATGATACATGACCCTCCAAACATGGACTCATACACACATGCTTCTACTTTCTCACTAGGTCATACCCTCTTCACACCTACTCCACTCTTCTCCCCTACCCAACCATGGAAATCAATTAACCCCTGACTTACATTTTTCTCCTTAAATGTTTTGTGGCAGTTATTATTGACTGCCAAAGGGTGGACTGTCAAAGTCAGAAAAATGTCTCAATGCACGTTGCCATATTTGCACCGCACACTGGTCCGCGCTGTGCGTGCGTACGCTCTCCCGTGGAGGCGCATACCCGCAATAGCGTGCACTCGCAGGCGCGGTATGCGTATTTACGGTAGAGTTTATGTAGTCGTAGCGTGCGACTCATTCGTTACAAATGTTCACAATTAATGTAGTTTATAGATCATGGTCCCTTTGATAGATTCTGAAAGTTTGGTTAAAATACAATGTCCCAGAGCTGAGGAATCCCTCTTTATATCGTACGAAGGGTCTAACAGGAATCATACAGCAGTGTTTGGTACCCATCGGAAGAGTATTTAATTAGCAATATTCCGGTGTTGGTTTGGAGCGTATTAATCGCTCGTGCGAATAGTTATGGACATAAGAAGTTTATGTCCATTTCTATTATTTACACATACTCAGGTATGCGGCGGGAAACCCAGTTTCCCACCCACCTGAGCTGTTGGAAATCGTCACAGCCCACCTGTATGAATCACCCTATGACCTTTTGTTATGATGCAGGGCCGAATTCCTTCGGCCAATGGACAATGGGATTGTAGGACCATGAGATTGCATTGTGTGTGGGGCATAAATAGGCAGGCCGACCACATCCAGCTCTCACTCTCTCATCAACGGTTATCTGCTGATAGCCGGGAGCTGGATATCGAGGCGCAGGCGATCATACCCTTTGTGCGTAAGTTTCTCTCCGTAATCATTGTCTTTCTGTGAGCCAATTTCTCTCTCTCTCTCTCTCTCTCTATCTCTCTCTCTCCTCTTTTCTCTTATATCTCTCATAGTATTATAGCATTGTATTGTATTGCATTTAGGTCAGAGTAGTATTGTCTTTTTGTATTTTAGTTCTGTGGTTAGGAAGTCTCTGTTATATTGTAGTGTATCATTTGTACTGTTATCCCCTTTTACAAGTATATTAGATATAATACAGTTAATAGGCTTTGGAACCTAAACCAGTATCTGTGTATTTTCTATAGTGCTAAGTGTTCACTTGAGCGTCGGTGACGCTCAAGCAGCTTTGTAGTTAGTCAGGTTACACAAGGTTGCACTTACACCCTGTACTCACATTAAGGTATTCTTTGTATTTCTTTGGTATAAGGTTTAAACATTAAGGTATAGCGTTGTGAGCGTCTGCGCCGCTGGTGATCTCCTCGTGGTCTCGAGCGTCCGCTACGCCATAGCGAATCATTACTCTAGTCATAACCAATAACGTGTCCTGTGATCACTGGGCCGTGAGCGAACGTGACGCTTGAGCGTCTCGCCTACGGCTGAGCGATCGCTACGCTAATAGCGTACCATTACGGTACTTCTTAAGCAAACAGCGTACAGTGTTCTTAGCTTCATAAAGGGTTGTTATACGACAAAAGAATTTAGTATTGTCACCGGACCACAGGCTTACCATACTATCCCCATATACCGAACCACAGGCTTACCATACTATCCCTATATACCGGACCACAGGCTTACCATACTATCCCCATATACCGGACCACAGGCTTACCATACTATCCCTATATACCGGACCACAGGCTTACCATACTATCCCCATATACCGGACCACAGGCTTACAATACTATCCCTATATACCGGACCACAGGCTTACCATACTATCCCTATATACCGGGCCACAGGCTTACCACGCTATCCTTATATACCGGACCACAGGCTTACCATACTATCCCTATATACCGGACCACAGGCTTACCATACTATCCCTATATACCGGGCCACAGGCTTACCACGCTATCCTTATATACCGGACCACAGGCTTACCATACTATCCCTATATACCGGACCACAGGCTTACCATACTATCCCCATATACCGAACCACAGGCTTACCATACTATCCCTATATACCGGACCACAGGCTTACCATACTATCCCTATATACCGGACCACAGGCTTACCATACTATCCCCATATACCGGACCACAGGCTTACCATACTATCCCTATATACCGGACCACAGGCTTACCATACTATCCCCATATACCGGACCACAGGCTTACCATACTATCCCTATATACCGGACCACAGGCTTACCATACTATCCCTATATACCGGACCACAGGCTTACCATACTATCCCTATATACCGGACCACAGGCTTACCATACTATCCCTATATACCGGGCCACAGGCTTACCATACTATTATTTATTATTTATTATTTATTAAACAGTTTCTTATATAGCGCAGCAAATTCCGTTGCGCTTTACAATTTGAAATAACAATAACAAACTGGGTGATAACAGTCATAGAGGTAGGAAGGCCCTGCTCGCAAGCTTACAATCTATAGGGAAATAGGCATATGTACACAAGGAAAGGTGCTATCTATTGCATAGAATGAAAAGACATGTGAGGATATGTGTGGACTGTACAGAGTGGATGTAATCCCTATATACCGGACCACAGGCTTACCATACTATCCCTATATACCGGACCACAGGCTTACCATACTGTCCCTATATACCGGACCACAGGCTTACCATACTATCCCTATATACCGGACCACAGGCTTACCATACTATCCCTATATACCGGACCACAGGCTTACCATACTATCCCTATATACCAGACCACAGGCTTACCATACTGTCCCTATATACCGGACCACAGGCTTACCATACTATCCCTATATACCGGACGACAGGCTTACCATACTATCCCTATATACCGGACCACAGGCTTACCATACTATCCCTATATACCGGACCACAGGCTTACCACGCTATCCTTATATACCGGACCACAGGCTTACCATACTATCCCCATATACCGATCCACAGGCTTACCACGCTATCCTTATATACCGGACCACAGGCTTACCATACTATCCCTATATACCGGACCACAGGCTTACCATACTATCCCCATATACCGGACCACAGGCTTACCATACTATCCCTATATACCGGACCACAGGCTTACCATACTATCCTTATATACCGGACCACAGGCTTACCATACTATCCCTATATACCGGACCACAGGCTTACCATACTATCCCCATATACCGGACCACAGGCTTACCATACTATCCCCATATACCGGACCACAGGCTTACCATACTATCCTTATATACCGGACCACAGGCTTACCACGCTATCCTTATATACCGGACCACAGGCTTACCATACAATCCCTATATACCGGACCACAGGCTTACCATACTATCCTTATATACCGGACCACAGGCTTACCACGCTATCCTTATATAACGGACCACAGGCTTACCATACTATCCCTATATACCGGACCACAGGCTTACCATACTATCCCTATATACCGGACCACAGGCTTACCACGCTATCCTTATATACCGGACCACAGGCTTACCATACTATCCCCATATACCGATCCACAGGCTTACCACGCTATCCTTATATACCGGACCACAGGCTTACCATACTATCCCTATATACCGGACCACAGGCTTACCACGCTATCCTTATATACCGGACCGCAGGCTTACCATACTATCCTTATATACCGATCCACAGGCTTACCATACTATCCCCATATACCGGACCACAGGCTTACCATACTATCCCTATATACCGGACCACAGACTTACCATACTATCCCTATACAGGTTGAGTATCCCATATCCAAATATTCCGAAATACGGAATATTCCGAAATACGGACTTTTTTGAGTGAGAGTGAGATAGTGAAACCTTTGTTTTCTGATGGCTCAATGTACACAAACTTTGTTTAATACACAAAGTTATTAAAAAATATTGTATTAAATGACCTTCAGGCTGTGTGTATAATGTGTATATGTAACATAAATGTATTCTGTGCTTAGATTTAGGTCCCATCGCCATGATATCTCATTATAGTATGCAATTATTCCAAAATACGGAAAAATCCCATATCCAAAATACCTCTGGTCCCAAGCATTTTGGATAAGGGAAACTCAACCTGTATAAACCGAACCACAGGCTTACCATACTATCCCTATATACCGGACCACAGGCTTACCATACTATCCCTATATATACACCGAACCACAGGCTTACCATACTATCCCTATATACCGGACCACAGGCTTACCATACTATCCCTATATACCGGACCACAGGCTTACCATACTATCCCTATATACCGGACCACAGGCTTACCATACTATCCCCATATACCGGACCACAGGCTTACCATATTATCCCCATATACCGGACCACAGGCTTACCATACTATCCCTATATACCGGACCACAGGTTTACCATACTATCCCTATATACCAGACCACAGGCTTACCATACTATCCCTATATACCGGACCACAGGCTTACCATACTATCCCTATATACCGGACCACAGGCTTACCATACTATCCCTATATACCGGACCACAGGCTTACCATACTATCCCTATATACCGGACCACAGGCTTACCATACTATCCCCATATACCGGACCACAGGCTTACCATACTATCCCCATATACCGGACCACAGACTTACCATACTATTCCTATATACCGGACCACAGGCTTACCATACTATCCCTATATACCGGACCACAGGCTTACCATACTATCCCTATATACCGGACCACAGGCTTACCACGCTATCCTTATATACCGGACCGCAGGCTTACCATACTATCCTTATATACCGATCCACAGGCTTACCATACTATCCCCATATACCGGACCACAGGCTTACCATACTATCCCTATATACCGGACCACAGGCTTACCATACTGTCCCTATATACCGGACCACAGGCTTACCATACTATCCCTATATACCGGACCACAGGCTTACCATACTATCCCTATATACCGGACCACAGGCTTACCATACTATCCCTATATACCGGACCACAGGCTTACCATACTGTCCCTATATACCGGACCACAGGCTTACCATACTATCCCTATATACCGGACCACAGGCTTACCATACTATCCCTATATACCGGACCACAGGCTTACCATACTATCCCTATATACCGGACCACAGGCTTACCACGCTATCCTTATATACCGGACCACAGGCTTACCATACTATCCCCATATACCGATCCACAGGCTTACCACGCTATCCTTATATACCGGACCACAGGCTTACCATACTATCCCTATATACCGGACCACAGGCTTACCATACTATCCCCATATACCGGACCACAGGCTTACCATACTATCCCTATATACCGGACCACAGGCTTACCATACTATCCTTATATACCGGACCACAGGCTTACCATACTATCCCTATATACCGGACCACAGGCTTACCATACTATCCCCATATACCGGACCACAGGCTTACCATACTATCCCCATATACCGGACCACAGGCTTACCATACTATCCTTATATACCGGACCACAGGCTTACTACGCTATCCTTATATACCGGACCACAGGCTTACCATACAATCCCTATATACCGGACCACAGGCTTACCATACTATCCTTATATACCGGACCACAGGCTTACCACGCTATCCTTATATAACGGACCACAGGCTTACCATACTATCCCTATATACCGGACCACAGGCTTACCATACTATCCCTATATACCGGACCACAGGCTTACCACGCTATCCTTATATACCGGACCACAGGCTTACCATACTATCCCCATATACCGATCCACAGGCTTACCACGCTATCCTTATATACCGGACCACAGGCTTACCATACTATCCCTATATACCGGACCACAGGCTTACCACGCTATCCTTATATACCGGACCGCAGGCTTACCATACTATCCTTATATACCGATCCACAGGCTTACCATACTATCCCCATATACCGGACCACAGGCTTACCATACTATCCCTATATACCGGACCACAGACTTACCATACTATCCCTATACAGGTTGAGTATCCCATATCCAAATATTCCGAAATACGGAATATTCCGAAATACGGACTTTTTTGAGTGAGAGTGAGATAGTGAAACCTTTGTTTTCTGATGGCTCAATGTACACAAACTTTGTTTAATACACAAAGTTATTAAAAAATATTGTATTAAATGACCTTCAGGCTGTGTGTATAAGGTATATATGAAACATAAGTGAATTGTGTGAATGTACACACACTTTGTTTAATGCACAAAGTTATAAAAAATATTGGCTAAAATGACCTTCAGGCTGTGTGTATAATGTGTATATGTAACATAAATGTATTCTGTGCTTAGATTTAGGTCCCATCGCCATGATATCTCATTATAGTATGCAATTATTCCAAAATACGGAAAAATCCCATATCCAAAATACCTCTGGTCCCAAGCATTTTGGATAAGGGAAACTCAACCTGTATAAACCGAACCACAGGCTTACCATACTATCCCTATATACCGGACCACAGGCTTACCATACTATCCCTATATATACACCGAACCACAGGCTTACCATACTATCCCTATATACCGGACCACAGGCTTACCATACTATCCCTATATACCGGACCACAGGCTTACCATACTATCCCTATATACCGGACCACAGGCTTACCATACTATCCCCATATACCGGACCACAGGCTTACCATATTATCCCCATATACCGGACCACAGGCTTACCATACTATCCCTATATACCGGACCACAGGTTTACCATACTATCCCTATATACCAGACCACAGGCTTACCATACTATCCCTATATACCGGACCACAGGCTTACCATACTATCCCTATATACCGGACCACAGGCTTACCATACTATCCCTATATACCGGACCACAGGCTTACCATACTATCCCTATATACCGGACCACAGGCTTACCATACTATCCCCATATACCGGACCACAGACTTACCATACTATTCCTATATACCGGACCACAGGCTTACCATACTATCCCTATATACCGGACCACAGGCTTACCATACTATCCCTATATACCGGACCACAGGCTTACCACGCTATCCTTATATACCGGACCGCAGGCTTACCATACTATCCTTATATACCGATCCACAGGCTTACCATACTATCCCCATATACCGGACCACAGGCTTACCATACTATCCCTATATACCGGACCACAGGCTTACCATACTATCCCCATATACCGGACCATAGGCTTACCATACTATCCCTATATACCGGACCACAGGCTTACCACGCTATCCTTATATACCGGACCACAGGCTTGCCATACTATCCCTATATACCGGACCACAGACTTACCATACTATCCCCATATACCGGACCACAGGCTTACCACGCTATCCTTATATACCGGACCACAGGCTTACCACACTATCCCTATATACCGGGCCACAGGCTTACCATACTATCCCCATATACCGGACCACAGGCTTACCATGCTATCCCTATATACCGGACCACAGGCTTACCATACTATCCCTATATACCGGACCACAGACTTACCATACTATCCCCATATACCGGACCACAGGCTTACCACGCTATCCTTATATACCGGACCACAGGCTTACCATACTATCCTTATATACCGGACCACAGGCTTACCACGCTATCCTTATATACCGGACCACAGGCTTACCATACTATCCCTATATACCTGACCACAGGCTTACCATACTATCCTTATATACCGATCCACAGGCTTACCATACTATCCCTATATATATATACCGGACCACAGGCTTTCCATACTATCCCTATATACCTGACCACAGGCTTACCATACAATCCCTATATACCGGACCACAGGCTTACCATACTATCCCTATATACCGGACCACAGGCTTACCATACTATCCCTATATACCGGACCACAGGCTTACCATACTATCCTTATATACCGGACCACAGGCTTACCACGCTATCCTTATATACCGGACCACAGGCTTACCATACTATCCCTGTATAACGGACCACAGGCTTACCATACTATCCTTATATACCGATCCACAGGCTTACCATACTATCCCTATATATATACCGGACCACAGGCTTTCCATACTATCCCTATATACCTGACCACAGGCTTACCATACAATCCCTATATACCGGACCACAGGCTTACCATACTATCCCTATATACCGGACCACAGGCTTTCCATACTATCCCTATATACCTGACCACAGGCTTACCATACAATCCCTATATACCGGACCACAGGCTTACCATACTATCCCTATATACCGGACCACAGGCTTACCATACTATCCCTATATATACACCGAACCACAGGCTTACCATACTATCCCTATATACCGGACCACAGGCTTACCATACTATCCCTATATACCACACCACAGGCTTACCATACTATCCCTATATACCGGACCACAGGCTTACCATACTATCCCCATATACCGGACCACAGGCTTACCATATTATCCCCATATACCGGACCACAGGCTTACCATACTATCCCTATATACCGGACCACAGGTTTACCATACTATCCCTATATACCAGACCACAGGCTTACCAAACTATCCCTATATACCGGACCACAGGCTTACCATACTATCCCTATATACCGGACCACAGGCTTACCATACTATCCCTATATACCGGACCACAGGCTTACCATACTATCCCTATATACCGGACCACAGGCTTACCATACTATCCCCATATACCGGACCACAGGCTTACCATACTATCCCCATATACCGGACCACAGACTTACCATACTATTCCTATATACCGGACCACAGGCTTACCATACTATCCCTATATACCGGACCACAGGCTTACCATACTATCCCTATATACCGGACCACAGGCTTACCACGCTATCCTTATATACCGGACCGCAGGCTTACCATACTATCCTTATATACCGATCCACAGGCTTACCATACTATCCCCATATACCGGACCACAGGCTTACCATACTATCCCTATATACCGGACCACAGGCTTACCATACTATCCCCATATACCGGACCATAGGCTTACCATACTATCCCTATATACCGGACCACAGGCTTACCACGCTATCCTTATATACCGGACCACAGGCTTGCCATACTATCCCTATATACCGGACCACAGACTTACCATACTATCCCCATATACCGGACCACAGGCTTACCACGCTATCCTTATTTACCGGACCACAGGCTTACCACACTATCCCTATATACCGGGCCACAGGCTTACCATACTATCCCCATATACCGGACCACAGGCTTACCATGCTATCCCTATATACCGGACCACAGGCTTACCATACTATCCCTATATACCGGACCACAGACTTACCATACTATCCCCATATACCGGACCACAGGCTTACCACGCTATCCTTATATACCGGACCACAGGCTTACCATACTATCCTTATATACCGGACCACAGGCTTACCATACTATCCCTATATACCGGACCACAGGCTTACCATACTATCCTTATATACCGGACCACAGGCTTACCACGCTATCCTTATATACCGGACCACAGGCTTACCATACTATCCCTATATACCGGACCACAGGCTTACCATACTATCCTTATATACCGATCCACAGGCTTACCATACTATCCCTATATATATACCGGACCACAGGCTTTCCATACTATCCCTATATACCTGACCACAGGCTTACCATACAATCCCTATATACCGGACCACAGGCTTACCATACTATCCCTATATACCGGACCACAGGCTTTCCATACTATCCCTATATACCTGACCACAGGCTTACCATACAATCCCTATATACCGGACCACAGGCTTACCATACTATCCCTATATACCGGACCACAGGCTTTCCATACTATCCCTATATACCTGACCACAGGCTTACCATACTATCCCTATATACCGGACCACAGGCTTACCATACTATCTCCATATACCGGACCACAGGCTTACCATACTATCCCTATATATATACCGGACCACAGGCTTTCCATACTATCCCTATATACCTGACCACAGGCTTACCATACAATCCCTATATACCGGACCACAGGCTTACCATACTATCCCTATATACCGGACCACAGGCTTACCATACTATCCCTATATACCGGACCACAGGCTTACCACGCTATCCTTATATACCGGACCACAGGCTTACCATACTATCCTTATATACCGGACCACAGGCTTACCATACTATCCCTATATACCGGACCACAGGATTACCATACTATCCCTATATACCGGACCACAGGCTTACCATACTATCCCTATATACCGGACCACAGGCTTACCATACTATCCCTATATACCGTACCACAGGCTTACCATACTATCTCCATATACCGGACCACAGGCTTACCATACTATCCCTATATATATACCGGACCACAGGCTTTCCATACTATCCCTATATACCTGACCACAGGCTTACCATACAATCCCTATATACCGGACCACAGGCTTACCATACTATCCCTATATACCGGACCACAGGCTTACCATACTATCCCTATATACCGGACCACAGGCTTACCATACTATCCCTATATACCGGACCACAGGATTACCATACTATCCCTATATACCAGACCACAGGATTACCATACTATCCTTATATACCGGACCACAGGCTTACCATACTATCCCTATATACCGGACCACAGGATTACCATACTATCCCTATATACCAGACCACAGGATTACCATACTATCCCTATATACCGGACCACAGGCTTACCATACTATCCCTATATACCGGACCACAGGCTTACCATACTATCCCTATATACCGGACCACAGGATTACTATACTATCCCTATATACCACACCTCAGGATTACCATACTATCCCTATATACCAGACCACAGGATTACCATACTATCCCTATATACCGGACCACAGGCTTACCATACTATCCCTATATACCGGACCACAGGATTACCATACTATCCCTATATACCAGACCACAGGATTACCATACTATCCCTATATACCGGACCACAGGCTTACCACGCTATCCTTATATACCGGACCACAGGCTTACCATACTATCCCTATATACCGGACCACAGGCGTACCATACTATCCCTCTATACCGGACCACAGGCTTACCATACTATCCCTATATACCTGACCACAGGATTACCATACTATCCCTATATACCGGACCACAGGCTTACCATACTATCCCTATATACCGGACCACAGGCTTACCATACTATCCCTATATACCTGACCACAGGATTACCATACTATCCCTATATGCCGTACCACAGGATTACCATACTATCCCTATATACCGGACCACAGGCTTACCATACTATCCCTATATACCGGACCACAGGATTACCATACTATCCCTATATACCGGACCACAGGCTTACCATACTATCCCCATATACCGGACCACAGGCTTACCATACTATCCCTATATACCGGACCACAGGATTACCATACTATCCCTATATACCGGACCACAGGCTTACCATACTATCCCTATATACCGGACCACAGGCTTACCATACTATCCCTATATACCGGACCACAGGCTTACCATACTATCCCTATATACCGGACCACAGGCTTACCATACTATCCCTATATACCGGACCACAGGCTTACCATACTATCCCTATATATATACCGGACCACAGGCTTACCATACTATCTCCATATACCGGACCACAGACTTACCATATTATCCCTATATACCGGACCACAGGCTTACCATTCTATCCCTATATACCGGACCACAGGCTTACCATACTATCCCTATATACCGGACCACAGGCTTACCATACTATCCCTATATACCGGACCACAGGCTTACCATACTATCCCTATATACCGGACCACAGGCTTACCATACTATCCCTATATACCGGACCACAGGCTTACCATACTATCCCTATATATATACCGGACCACAGGCTTACCATACTATCTCCATATACCGGACCACAGACTTACCATATTATCCCTATATACCGGACCACAGGCTTACCATACTATCCCTATATACCGGACCACAGGCTTACCATACTATCCCTATATACCGGACCACAGGCTTACCATACTATCCCTATATACCGGACCACAGGCTTACCATACTATCCCTATATACCGGACCACAGGCTTACCATACTATCCTTATATACCGGACCACAGGCTTACCATACTATCCCTATATACCGGACCACAGGCTTACCATACTATCCCTATATACCGGACCACAGGCTTACCATACTATCCCTATATACCGGACCACAGGCTTACCATACTATCCCTATATACTGGACCACAGGCTTACCATACTATCCCTATATACCGGACCACAGGCTTACCACGCTATCCTTATATACCGGACCACAGGCTTACCACGCTATCCTTATATACCGGACCACAGGCTTACCATACTATCCCTATATACCGGACCACAGGCTTACCATACTATCCCTATATACCGGACCACAGGCTTACCATACTATCTCCATATACCGGACCACAGGCTTACCATACTATCCCTATATACCGGACCACAGGATTACCATACTATCCCTATATACCGGACCACAGGCTTACCATACTATCCCTATATACCGGACCACAGGCTTACCATACTATCCCTATATACCGGACCACAGGCTTACCATACTATCCCTATATACCGGACCACAGGCTTACCATACTATCCCTATATACCGGACCACAGGCTTACCATACTATCCCTATATACCGGACCACAGGCTTACCATACTATCCCTATATACCGGACCACAGGCTTACCACGCTATCCTTATATACCGGACCACAGGCTTACCACGCTATCCTTATATACCGGACCACAGGCTTACCATACTATCCCTATATACCGGACCACAGGCTTACCATACTATCCCTATATACCGGACCACAGGATTACCATACTATCCCTATATACCGGACCACAGGCTTACCACGCTATCCTTATATACCGGACCACAGGCTTACCACGCTATCCTTATATACCGGACCACAGGCTTACCATACTATCCCTATATACCGGACCACAGGCTTACCACGCTATCCTTATATACCGGACCACAGGCTTACCATACTATCCCCATATACCGGACCACAGGCTTACCATACTATCCCCATATACCGGACCACAGGCTTACCATACTATTCCTATATACCGGACCACAGGCTTACCATACTATCCCTATATACCGGACCACAGGATTACCATACTATCCCTATATACCGGACCACAGGCTTACCATACTATCCCTATATACCGGACCACAGGCTTACCATACTATCCCTATATACCGGACCACAGGATTACCATACTATCCCTATATACCGGACCACAGGCTTACCATGCTATCCCTATACTGTACACTGGTACGCTCATGGGTCACACAGGTTCTGGGGCTGATTACACCCAGGTGACACGCAGGCTTGCAGTCAGCCCCAGAACCTGTGTAACCCATGAGTGTTTGGGGACAGTATGGTAAGCAGAGGTACAGAGGTCTCAGGAGCAAGTCCACATTTTACTGACTTCCAATATTTTCTTACTGACAGATGTCACTGCTTATTATTGATAGATGGTTAATTTGCTGACTGGTGCTGGAATGTATATATAATGTATACAGCACACACACTGCCCCACAGCTAGCATATAGACAGAGCTGATACAGTAGTAGCAGCGACGTACAATATAATACACAGCGCACACTAACAATCCATGTGAGGACACACTAACTTATTCACACACAGTGTCAGCAGCTAGGTGCAAGCACAGAAGTGTGTGTGTGTATATATATATATACCGTACATGTGAGTATGTGTGTGTGTGTGTGTGTGTGTGTGTGTGTGTGTGTGTGTGTGTGTATATACCGTATGTGTGTGAGAGTATATGTGTGTGTGTGTGAGTATATACCATATATGTATGAGTGTGTGTATATATTGTACATGTGTGAGTGTGTGTGTGTGTGTGTGTATACCGTACGTGTGTGTGAGTATATGTGTGTGTGTGTGTGTGTGTGTGTGTGTGTGTGTGAGTATATACCATATATGTATGAGTGTGTGTATATATTGTACATGTGTGAGCATATATGTGTGTGTGTGTATACCGTATGTGTGTGTGTATATACCGTACGTGTGTGCGAGAGTATATGTGCGTGTGTGAGTATATACCGTATATGTATGAGTGTGTGTATATATTGTACATGTGTGAGTATATATGTGTGTGTATATACTATGTGTTTGTGTGAGAGAGTATGTGTGTATACAGGAGCTATGCATGTCACACACTATACAGACATACAGTATATATCCCATTCCCCACGTGTGTATACAGGAGCTATGCATGTCACACACTATACAGACACACAGTATATATCCCCACGTGTGTATACATGTCACACACTATACAGACACACAGTATATATCCCCACGTGTGTATACATGTCACACACTATACAGACACACAGTATATATCCCCACGTGTGTATACATGTCACACACTATACAGACATACAGTATATATCCCCACGTGTGTATACATGTCACACACTATACAGACACACAGTATATATCCCCACGTGTGTATACATGTCACACACTATACAGACATACAGTATATATCCCCACGTGTGTATACATGTCACACACTATACAGACACACAGTATATATCCCCACCTGTGTATACATGTCACACACTATACAGACACACAGTATATATCCCCACGTGTGTATACAGGAGCTATGCATGTCACACACTATACACACACACAGTATATATCCCCACGTGTGTATACATGTCACACACTATACACACACACAGTATATATCCCCACGTGTGTATACATGTCACACACTATACACACACACAGTATATACCCCCACGTGTGTATACATGTCACACACTATACAGACATACAGTATATATCCCCACGTGTGTATACATGTCACACACTATACAGACATACAGTATATATCCCCACGTGTGTATACATGTCACACACTATACACACATACAGTATATATCCCCACGTGTGTATACATGTCACACACTATACAGACATACAGTACAATAAATGGGAATACTCACAGAAAGTGCCTATAGGAGGACGTGTTCTTTCCTCCTGCTCTCGCTGTGGCTGGGGTGTGAGTGACTGCTCTCGGAAGCAGGAGAGGGTGGAGAGTACAGGAGGAAGAGATGTATATACTATATACAGTACAGGGGCTGTATACCTATATACACACACGGCATATAATATATACTGACACCAGCAATATCTGCATGCGTGTTGTGTGTATTGTTAGATACTTGCTGACATGTTCTTATCATGGTTATATAGAGGAGAGAGAAGACAGACTCTGCGCTGGGGCGCGCTTTCACCTATTATTACCGACTAAGAAACGTACTGCGGATCACAGTTCCGGAATCACCCCCCTTCCCCCTGTTTGGTTATGTTCTTATCATGTAGAGAATAATACATATCTATGAGTACTGAAATCATTATTGCGGCAGATCATTTACAAATAGGGGAGTCCTGGAGCAAGTTTCCGGGAGCAGATGGGGTGCAGACTTTTCTGCTAATACCCTAATGATACTCTCTGCAGTTACTCAGATGTGTGCTGTGCCATGCTGTGTATAATGTGCTGTGCCGTGCTGCTGTATGATGTGCTGTGCCGTGCTGCTGTATGATGTGCTGTGCCGTGCTGTGTATAATGTGCTGTACTGTGTATGATATGCCGTGCCGTGCTGCTGTATGATGTGCTGTACTGTGTATGATATGCCGTGCCGTGCTGCTGTATGATGTGCTGTGCCGTGCTGCTGTATGATGTGCTGTGCCGGGCTGTGTATAATGTGCTGTGCCGTGCTGCTGTATGAAGTGCTGTGCCGTGCTGCTGTATGATGTGCTGTGTATAATGTGCTGTGCCGTGCTGCTGTATGATGTGCTGTGCTGTGTATAATGTGCTGTGCCGTGCTGCTGTATGATGTGCTGTGCCGTGCTGTGTATAATGTGCTGTGCCGTGCTGCTGTATGATGTGCTGTGCCGTGCTGTGTATAATGTGCTGTGCCGTGCTGTGTATAATGTGCTGTGCCGTGTATGATATGCCGTGCCGTGCTGCTGTATGATGTGCTGTGCCATGCTGTGTATGATATGCCGTGCTGTGCTGCTGTATGATGTGCTGTGCCGTGCTGC
Source organism: Pseudophryne corroboree (assembly GCF_028390025.1). Classification (NCBI taxonomy): domain Eukaryota; kingdom Metazoa; phylum Chordata; class Amphibia; order Anura; family Myobatrachidae; genus Pseudophryne; species Pseudophryne corroboree. The sequence continues at coordinate 487,828,169 of NC_086451.1, forward strand.
TGTATGATGTGCTGTGCCGTGCTGCTGTATGATGTGCTGTGCCGTGCTGCTGTATGATGTGCTGTGCCGTGCTGTGTATAATGTGCTGTACTGTGTATGATATGCCGTGCCGTGCTGTGTATGATGTGCTGTGCCGTGCTGTGTATGATGTGCTGTGCCATGCTGTGTATATTGTGCTGTGCTGCTGTATGATGTGCTGTGCCGTGCTGCTGTATGGTGTGCTGTGCCGTGCTTTATATGATATGCTGTGCCGTGCTGTGTATAATGTGCTGTGCTGTGTATGATGTGCTGTGCCGTGCTGCTGTATGATGTGCTGTGCCGTGCTGTGTATATTGTGCTGTGCTGCTGTATGATGTGCTGTGCCGTGCTGCTGTATGGTGTGCTGTGCCGTGCTTTATATGATATGCTGTGCCGTGCTGTGTATGATGTGCTGTGCCGTGCTGTGTATAATGTGCTGTGCATGATGTGCTGTGCCATGCTGTGTATAATGTGCCGTGCTGCTGTATGGTGTGCTGTGCCGTGCTTTATATGATATGTTGTGCCGTGCTGTGTATGATGTGCTGTGCCGTGCTGTGTATAATGTGCTGTGCATGATGTGCTGTGCCATGCTGTGTATAATGTGCCGTGCTGCTGTATGGTGTGCTGTGCCGTGCTTTATATGATATGCTGTGCCGTGCTGTGTATAATGTGCTGTGCTGTGTATGATGTGCTGTGCCGTGCTGCTGTATGATGTGCTGTGCCGTGCTGTGTATATTGTGCTGTGCTGCTGTATGATGTGCTGTGCCGTGCTGCTGTATGGTGTGCTGTGCCGTGCTTTATATGATATGCTGTGCCGTGCTGTGTATGATGTGCTGTGCCGTGCTGTGTATAATGTGCTGTGCATGATGTGCTGTGCCATGCTGTGTATAATGTGCTGTGCTGCTGTATGATGTGCTGTGCCGTGCTGTGTATGATGTGCTGTGCCGTGCTGTGTATAATGTGCTGTGCATGATGTGCTGTGCCGTGCTGTGTATGATGTGCTGTGCTGCTGTATGATGTGCTGTGCCATGCTGTGTATGATTGGCTGTGCCGTGCTGCTGTATAATGTGCTGTGCCGTGCTGTGTATAATGTGCTGTACTGTGTATGATATGCCGTGCCGTGCTGTGTATGATGTGCTGTGCTGTGCCGTGCTGTGTATGATGTGCTGTGCCATGCTGTGTATATTGTGCTGTGCTGCTGTATGATGTGCTGTGCTGTGTATAATGTGCTGTGCTGCTGTATAATGTGCTGTGCCATGCTGTGTATAATGTGCTGTACTGTGTATGATATGCCGTGCCGTGCTGTGTATGATGTGCTGTGCCGTGCCGTGCTGTGTATGATGTGCTGTGCTGTGCTGTGTATAATGTGCTGTTCTGCTGTATAATGTGCTGTGCCGTGCTGTGTATAATGTGCTGTACTGTGTATGATATGCTGTGCCGTGCTGTGTATGATGTGCTGTGCCATGCTGTGTATATTGTGCTGTGCTGCTGTATGATGTGCTGTGCCGTGCTGCTGTATGGTGTGCTGTGCCGTGCTTTATATGATATGCTGTGCCGTGCTGTGTATAATGTGCTGTGCTGTGTATGATGTGCTGTGCCGTGCTGCTGTATGATGTGCTGTGCCGTGCTGTGTATATTGTGCTGTGCTGCTGTATGATGTGCTGTGCCGTGCTGCTGT